>NC_142671.1:27192456-27492456 GCF_964200805.1 Pocillopora damicornis
TAGAAAGTCGCAATAGGGTTTATGTCAGTGGTCAAATGGCAGAAAACTAATCGGTGATTAGGGCCAGATATATTGTAATCGAAAATTTGAAAATTATACTCTTAAACGTGACCCCTGAAAACCCCTTCTCCTGTCCTTTAAACTCCCCTACTCCCCAAGCTTCCCCCTCTCCCTGGCATCGACGGGTAAAATTAAATTACAATATGTAAGAGGTGGCTTACTGCAACTTCACATAAAAGAGATCATGTTATGGACCAGATTCCTTGGCTACACGTATTTCTCTCTTATTGAGTGCGTGAGGTAGTAGCTAGGCCTTCAATAATGTAACCTAGCCTGAAAAGTTACAGTAAACTGATGAAAACGACCCTGAAAACGTTATTGCAAAAGTACTAGAAATGCAGTTCACGTGTTCACGCTCAAGAATTTTTCGTATTTATGCTGGAATTATGCTCCATCTTCTCTGACTGAAACATTATACTCATGATTATGACGGCATAATATATCTGAGCCTATCAGTGACAGTGACAGTGACAGTTCAATTAAGGTCTTTCAGGTCACACTATTTTTACTGCTTGTCACAAACAGTTCTAGATCTCGAGGACTCCTTGGATCTGAAGACTGAAAAACCAGTCTCCAAATGTTTCCAAATATCCTCACTTAAAAGTCATTATCAGTATTACAATTTTCGCCCAAAACGCAATACTCTTAAAATGTTAAATGGCCGGCATTTCCCAATTTCCCAATGGCATTGAAGATGATTGGGAAACACACCACCCTTTCGCTATTTAAAATGTTTTGTGCGCCTAACATATGAGAGAATCGCCCGCAGCGGGTGTATATCATCCCCTCAATAATAACGTGACACATGTTTCTGGGATATTAAAATTAAGTATTATGCAATCAATTCATTGAATTTTCTTAGCCCTTGGTTAGCCTCCAAAGCCGAAACAGTCATGACGGGCAAATTCTAAGAATCAGAAAGATTCTTTTTGAAGGATTGCTGATTTGAGCAAACAAGAAACTCCAAAAATATTTTGCTGAGGACGGCTGTCAATCAGCCACAATTTAAAAACCAAGCATCACTGTATTATGAAGGACAATGGAGTTGCCGTTTTGGATTCTCTATTCTACAACTTCAAATTGCTTCCGTCCGAATGTGTTGCTAAATAAATGGCAATCGATAAAATTGTGAGAAAGACTTGCATAAATGGAACTAACTGGCGCATACTCTAATCTTTAAAACCCGGTCTAACATTTTAATGGATGTCACTGTCAGTTTGTATTCGTACTGCACACGAACTTAATTATTTCTGAGATAGCAATCAAGATGAGAAAGGAAACTAGACCCAAATGACTAGAAATTATTTAAATAAAACTGAATTCACCTTTTTTTTCTTTTAACAATCGGATTGCCATCATTTAGCGGAGGGAGTTATGAAATTCATAAGATCGTCGATTTGAGTTTCCATTTACTCTAAAAAGCATTTGGAATTCGCTACAATCTAAAGTATTGTCAATAAAATCAGGAAATAGTCGAAGCTCAGTGTCGCAGTCCATGTGTTTCTATCGGGGTCTTTTTCGGGTTTAAGAGATATTTCGCTTAAGTCGCAATAACTTGCTAAGCGCGCTTTGTCATATCATTGCAGGGATATTTTGGGGATATAAGTCAGCTATATATCGGACGCAAATTACTTTTCCACTGTATTGTAAATCACCTTAGTTGATTGTCCATGTCTCTCACCGGTAAGTGTGCCAAAGTAATTTGTTGCCCTGCTTTGAGTTATTTTCTCTATGATTATAAGATCGTGTGGTCAGTTGAGGTTATTTAAGCTAAGAGGCCTTTTCCACTGTTGTATACAAAATGATCGAGTTCTGAAGTTGTTGGATGCACCATGCAGACAGATTTGAAATGAACATTTCCAATAGTATTGCGTAACGGTCTTAGATCCCAAGATGGCGGACACATAACAGACGGACAGTGTGATTATCATATCTAGTGAAGTCATATCCAGTGTATGGCAGCAATCGGTAATCGATTCCAGCAGTTCTACGTTCAACAAAACTTGACTCTAAAAACTGCCTAATTCCGTAAAAGTTATCTTTTTGATATGCCTTATACACGACAAACGAGAAATACGATACCTTGTTTGTCGGTTTCTCTCGCCTTGATAAAACCTGGAATTAGAGCCGACTTTTTTTCACAGAAAATAGAGCGTTAATTTTCAGTCAAATTTAACCACCGGGATTCAGCAATCCAGAAAAACGACCAGACTCTAACCTTTTTCCCACACTTCGTACTGCGAGCGGATATAGCCCACACTTTCTCCCCAGAGGGCATGCAGAAAAGAGACATCTCGCAATCATAAACTTCTCCACATCCAGGCCTGCGGCATAAGCTTAACTTTTTAGATTTTAAATTTACGCGAAGATCAACCTCCTGAAAGTTTTTTTTCCTTTGCAGCCGTTAACCTTTGGTCTCATTGTCTATCCGATACCAATCTGCAAGAAAGTCTCATTTAAATATAAGTCTACTTGTGAAAAAACCGTTTCACTGCACAGATGCAGTTTGGAAATTGCTCATCCCGATCGAGTGATAGGTTCCCGTCTGTTTGTAAAAGTTCTATTAAAGAAACTGATTGGAGAGGTATACTGGGCTGGCATACTGAGCAAGAAGAGGGAGAGCAAGTGTAGTTGGGGACTATGTAGTGATCATAAAAATCGGTTCGTGACAAGAGCCACGGTAGATAAGTGAACTCGTGACTTCCGTATTAAATCTGTGTTCAATCAAAGAAAATTTTGTGGTATTTCGTTGCATTTACAAACGGGGGCTCTCTGGTTGGAAATTGAAAAATTTGAACATTTTTGGCGAAAAAATCTTGAAGAATAAAACTCACGTTATCTATGTACATGTGAAATACGTGGTTTGTTTTTTCATAAATCCTCTTGTGGAATCAAAAAAAGCAGTTGTTTGTTCCAATGTACCGTGGTCCCCCCGCCTCCCAGAGTTCAGTCCAGATTCTAGAATGTTGTCTCTAGAGGCCAGGATGCTAATGTTACCATGCGTGTGTACTTCTTTCAAAGCGAAGTGGATTTTGCTGAAGTTACAAGGGAAAAAGTCAAATTTGCAGAAAGGTATATTATGGAAGCAAAAAAGGCTTGAGATTGTTAACAAAATAGAAGTTAAAAGGGTGAGCAACGCCACCAGAGAACTAAACGTAAACACGCTACGTTGGTCGGTATAGGGTTAAGATGATGTTGGGGACGATCGAAGTGATTCCATCGCCAACAGTGACGGTTTTTTGGCGAAAACTGAAAACTTGTGTAGTTCATACCAATTTTTGGATAGAATTATAACAGATGACCTGGGAAAAGCTAAAAAATGTCGCCTTGCTGTCACTTCATGAGGAACACAATTTCTGCAGTTCCTGAGGAGACGTCATGTTTGATTAACATATGCCTCAGGTAAACTCTTTCTAATTTTCGCACAATATTTTTATTACATAGCTAACCCACTGAGATTTAAACGAGAAAATGATAGGTCATTCTTTTAAATTAACCGTCCAGTGAATTTGAAGTATCGAAGAGCACAGTTATTAGAATCAAATTGTGGCAATCGATGCGTAATTGGACTTGTTATCTCGACTGGGAATGGCAACGAACTTCACCTGAAAGCTTTTTGCAAAACCTGTGGCTTGTTCACTATGAAAGAGAGTTTGATTGAGGAGCAGTGTGTATAATGGTTCCAGATTCATCACTGTTTTTTAAACCTAATGGCTCCTGTCCAAATATAGAGGTTAAATGTTTCATTAGGTACATGTACACAAGGATGAATTCTGATTGAAATTCAAAGGCTCTTTTAAGCTCAGTTTAGAGTATTTAAAATGCTTGTGACACTTGACACCATTATGAAAATCTAAAAAACGCTGACCAAGAATGTCACTAAAAAAGATCCTTGTGAGGGTGTCAAAAATATTTCTCACTCAACATATTGTGCAGCAAGGAAGCGAAATTCCTTTTTTTTTCAAAAATAATTGGAGTCTTGAGATGTTGAACTTTTCTTGAAATGTTTTGTTACCATGGTAACATCAAAAGTCAAAACCTAATTTAGGTCTATACTTGCATTATCACTACATTATCGTCTTATGTAGATATGAACTAAACCAATTGGATGTATTTTGTCCTTATTATCACTTGAGGTGGCAGAAGATACTTAAAAAATGTTTGATTCTTTGTTGTTGTTCTTGTTAATAATTAACAAAGAATAAACAGTTGTGGCCAGCCTCACTCATTGGTTGGTATGTCCAGTGGTCCACTTACTTCTTGCTAAATTTGAGAATGGTTCTGATGATGATTACTGATGATGACTCTTTTACTAATGACCTCTTCTTTTGATGGATTCCAACCACAGGGTCCCTAGATATTGAGCTATCTTTGAACAGCTCACAGTTAAACCCCCTTCAAGGCCTTCATTGATTGGTTTGTAAAATTCTAATTCAAGTATGGACTTCCTGTGCAGTACATGTGAGATGCCAAAATTATTTTTACTGTCAACATCAGTTTTAACTACAATAAGACTGTACTCTGTTTGAATTCAACACCCATGGCATCACTTAACAAGTGATAGATCATACCATAATGACTTGTGTATTTTGTCAGTTGCATTTATTTGAAATTGTTGACTGAAGCAAGCAAGCTGGCTTGGGAGAAAATGTTACCATTCAAGGGTAAACAATATACTGCAAAACTTGTGTCAAAAGAGCTGGACAGTCTACATCTTCAGTGTATAGGATGCTAAGCTAAAAGTGATAAAGTTGCTACAAGAATAGAGAGAGAAAACACCTTTCTTCTGATCATAGTAACAACTGGGGGGAAAATTTGCGAATTTCATTTAAGATGTTGTGCATGGATTCTTTCAATCTTATTGCCTGGTAAGAAAATGTTGGTTTCTTCCCCAACTAGAAAATCAAATATTGTTAATATCATCAAAATTACTGCAACCTATCTTTTAAAACCATTTGATTTCAAAGTTTTCATTGACTTTTGGCCTTGGTTTTGCTGAGATCTACATGTAAATTTGACTAATGTAAATAAACTAGCTTATTTATAATGACTAACTAAGACCTGTGTTCCATTTTATTGAATTTTGTGTATATAACTGAGTGCCTAGCTCCTAGCTTCTGTGTCAATTCCCTTTCATCCAGACAGTAAACCAAACAATACTACTTATTCTTACATTTGGCAGTTTTTTGCCTGAATTTTCTCAACTTTTCTCAAAAGTCAACTCAAAATGCCAACCACTGTTTTACCTGTAACTCTTAAATAAATCCAATCATGCATGATTCAGAGGACATTTTTGATATTACATAATTATAATATTACTAAAAGGCCGAAAGCTTTTTGTTTTGTGAAAACAACTGTATTCCATTCATTTTTTTTTCTGACATTGAATGTTCTTTATTCCTGTCATTAAGTAATTTTACAAAATGGAGTGTAGTTTACAGTTTGTGATTTATTGATAAGCAATCCAAAACTGGGGTAAAAATACTGCTCACAACTGATATTTTACTTTTATGCATATTAGCTTAAAGGCTTCTTTGTAATTCAACTTGAAATAAGAAGATGGCAATTGCAATTAATTGTTAAAATACAAAACAGAGTGGCTGTCTTTAGTCATTGGAAATGATGGTGAAAGCTTATATTTTGTATCTTGATATCATTCTGAATAAAAAGTAATGGTGTGAGAGACATTTTCTCACCAGGCAAATTGAAATAGAAACTTGTTCAAATTTTGCACCAATCTATGAGTTGTTGTCTTTTTTTTGTGTCATTTGAATGACTTAAATTGTTTCCTTCTCTTTGTTAAAAATCAGAAATATTTTGAGTCTATTAGTTTGAGAAATTAAAGTGCTATGTTTGAATTTGCCATTATCATTTTGTATGCTGTATGTATTTGTGTTGAACAGGAGATTGCAATCAAACCTATATGTGTTTCTCTTGATCATCCAATAGGGTTTTTTTCTTAATGAATAATATGATGATACTGATGTTATTAATTATCCAACGGATAGCTACTAAGCTCAATGTTTGATTTAGACTAAAAAATATAAAATGCTGTATACCCAGGGTATCTATGTTCACTTTCTATTTAGCATCAATCTCAAATCACTGTTATCATGAAACTGTTATTTTCTTAGTATTTTGTTATGTCAATAGCTGTGGAAAATGAATGATTAATAAAGAGTTAATCGATGACATTGGCCAGCAGCAGTCTTGGTAGCCATGATTCTTTTATCATTCATAACTGGTAACAAGCTTTCATTTGTTAGGCCGGCTTCTTAATGGAATTTTTGTATTTCTTTCAAGATGTGTCAAGCTGTCAGGGTGTGGCATTCAAATCAATTAAAAAAATTCTTGAACTTATTAACAAAAATCATTCATCATGATTTGTTTTTCTTTTGTTCACTCATTTACTCCCTAGTGCCTTAATCAGGGTTGATATAATCACTGCAACAAGAGGGCCTTATTTATGCTCAAATCAATCAAATTTACTCTCTAGATCTAAAATCGCCAAAATAGTTGGTTCGTTTTAAAACACCAAGCGAGTTTTTGAGTTCTAAGATCTACTACAAAATTAATACACTTTCAGTAAGTCTTTGCAAGTCCGTTGAATGTTGGACATTTCCATTGTAAGTTGCACAACAGAAACCAAGGGAATTTCAGAGCATGAATAAACGCAAAATTAAACCTCCTTGTGTCTGATTAAAGTGTCTCGTTTGACTTCAGTTTTCGGTGGAAGAAAGACAAGATTTGCACGTCCACGCCATTGCAACAGATAAACGAACTGACTCTCACAAATTACCTTGACGCCTGTTCAATTTAACCTCTATCTTTACGCAAATAAAACTTTTTCGGTGAAGCCTCCCTCTTTACTTTGTTCTTTAGCATGATGCTATCTACGCGTAAAACTTTTTTCAGTTTATGAAGAATCTTTCCGTTATTACAGCCCTAAATCATTCAGGCTCTTTTAGGCCGAAGCATTTCGTTTGGTGTTTGAAATAAAAGATTTCGTACCTTTAGAAGGTGTTTCATGCTCGCCATGAACGTTTTTTTCTCTACCGGTTGTATACATTTCATTTGCAAGTAATGGAATTCTGCGTGAGACTGTTTCAGTCCCTCCCCTTAACCGCATGGACGTTACAGCAATAAAAAAATATTTATGGTAATTGGTGCCTACAGTCCGCGGAGGTAATTAGTCCTGTTGAAAACTCCCGGAGGTAAATTCTTTAACTGATTATTGGACAAGTTCCTGTCAATAAGACATCATTACATCGGATGGTTAGATTTGTGCTGTTAGATAAGACTCCTACCGGGAAGAAGTCTTGTTTTATCGCGTTTTAACCGCCTCGCCTCCCGAATAAGTTCCAGTCCCCTCCCCTCGCCCCAACTGTCTATCCCTCACTTTCTTGGAAAGGAATCTGTTCCTTTGCCACTTTATCTATAACTATAACGTTTGAAGAACAGCGGAATTAGTACAAATTAATAGTTTCTTAATAAGCGTCCTTCTTCCAATAAGCGCCCCTCCTTTCAGCTGAAATTGTAAATAGGCGCCTGGGCGATGACTGTTCGAGGAAATCCGTTGAATAAAATTGATTGATAAGGTTTGACGAAAGCTTTTTTTTTGCTAAAAATCAAGTGAGATTCGCGATGCAACTGGTTAAGATAAAATTCTGTGATAGAAATATTACATTTGAAAATAATCCAAGACTTTTCTGAATTTGTGGGACAACACAGATTTTTATGTGATCTTGCTGAATGTGGACCAGCCGGTTTCGCTCGGTTTCGATTTGTTCATAGTGAAAGAGCGAGCGAAGTTTTAATTTAAGTTCGACAAAAAATATACGCTCCCAGTAAGTCTTGGACATTTGGACATTTGTACCGTAAATTGCACAACAGAAATTGAAGGAATTTTTTTTGAGAAAAGGCCGCATTAAATTGTGTCTCGTTGGAGTGTGCCGTTCGAATTTAGTTTTTGTGAAGGAAAGACCAGAGTTAAACACGCCATTACAGCAAACAAACGAGCAAACTCTCACAACTTCAAAATAAAAAAAATGAATTTACTCACAATTACTTTCCTCGCCGTTTACTTAATGAACAGAGGTAAATCTTCGTACACGAATGAATGGTCGATGAGAGTGAATAATACTTTCCGTTAGATCATTGACTGATTTTGAAGAAAACATTGTCGTGACAGTCCTTGCCAAACTAGTTCTGTTGGTTTTCAAATGTTCCTATGCTTTTTTTTCTTGCGCGCTCTCTAATCGGCAGGTGTCAGATTGTGACAGATACTTGTAAAAATAATGTTTCAAAGTTTTTTTGGAAGCCTTTTAAATCACCTTTATCGTTACGGAAATGAAAATGTTTCGCTGAGGCATCTCTCTTAAATTTGCATCACCGCTATTTCAACTACCATTTACTCACTCAAAAATTGTTCAGTTTATGGAAGATCTTGCCGTATTTACGTCCATAAATCATTCGGGTTCTTTCGAAAAGAATTTTGTCAAGTTTTAAAACAATAAATATGTTATTTACCGGCTAAGGGTTGGTCCGTATGGTGAAAAACTGTGACCGAGGTCTTGAAAATACTGCCCGAGGCCGTACACCATACGGACCTCCCAGCCGGCAAATAACATATATATCTGTAGATAAATATGCCCAGCGTGCAAAACTGATTCTTAGTGGTCCTAGCGAGTTTAGTATATCACCATAACGCGAAATATCATCTGGGAGGAAAAACTTTTGTTTTTCCGACATTGGGCTTACAGAAATAACTAACGAGTTCATCATGGCAGTTTTCGAAAAAAAATGGATGATTCCAGCGGCACGAGGCTGATCGTTGTAAAACTAAATCCAAACTCCAATGATTAATTTCAATTTCCTAAGCGCGACAAATTGACTTAAAAACGGCAAACAGCATGAGATGTTGGTACAAAAACTGTCCCTTGGTTAATTTGACAATAGAAATAGGACAAAGAGAAACATCTCCAAACTCTTCAAAGAAAACTGCGGTAGTGCTCGGGTAATATGAACTACCTGCTAACTTGAGCTCAAATGAAGGGAGCCTAAATTTGGCGACAAAGTCATTGCCCCTGTGGAAATTCGCTATAATTTGTTGGCGAAAACTTCCACTAAGTTTTTGGTTTCCCTGATAGATATTGGCCTTGTCTTGTATCGGTTACAACTGAGATTTTTCTTTAGCCCTTTGTTCCTCTATGTCATAAAGAGGGAAAAGCAGAAAAGCTAAAAAATTAGCTAAATGAACAGTCACCTAAAGCGGGGTGGGTTTGTTTTCATTAAAAACTAGTTCAGATTTTTAATTTGAGAATGCAACCGTTCATTTCCATACAAATCCTTATATTTCGCCTACCACACAGCGTAAACATAATTGCAAATTTAAGGAGCTTGTACCATCTAAGGCCTACCAGTCCGAAAATTCCCTGAGACTTAGAATTGATTGTGGCGAGCTTCTGAAATAGACAGATTTCTTAAAGACGTTTAAAACATTGGACGCTTAAAATTGAGTCGCTCTTGTGACAGTTGGCGGTAAAAATTTATCGCTTTGACGGCTGACTTTTCGCTTCCTAGCTTTCATTCCTCTATGGCTCCTCCGTTCAATTTAATTTTATTGAAATTCCTTCTAAGATGGCCGTACGCTTTTTGTCAAATTTTTTCCAATTCGGCTGAGACATACCTCTGATTTAAATATTGGAATTAAAAAAGGTGGGGCACCGTACTCGTTTATCAGAAAATCACGATTTACATCATAAGCGAGCTCTCCGACAAATAATTGTCTCCATTTTGTTATATTTCTCGCGCTACTCACGCGTGAAAATCATTCGCAATAAAGATGTAGAATGTAAATACAAAGGAATCACCTTGAGGATTCAATCAAGGTTTAGTCGTTGTTTCGCGAGCTTTAAACGAATTTTTGCGTTTTACTTGTTCTATAAAACGCAGAAAACCTTTTAAATCTTTATTATCTGATATGTCCAAGTAAACTGCGACCTTTAGACAATCTTTTGCATCATCCATACTCTTCTTTAAGTACTTTTGAATTACATTAGATTCCTCCTCTGAGTTATTTCTAGAAACATCTTTCTTGTCTCCTTGTCTTTTTTAAAAGCGTTTTTTTGTTTGCTCTTTGCGCTCTGGTAAGTAGTGATCGGTATTCGTCGATCTAAATTCTTATCAGCTCTGAGTCTTTCATTTTCGCCACTTTGATTGGTTTCCTCGTTATCACATCAGTGAAAGATTGTGGTAATTACAAAAGTAGCAATAAACCGAATATTCGAGCTATTTATGAGGCTATAAGTTGACAAATGAATGAGCGTTGGCCCTTCGTCAGAGCGATTGACGAAGGGCTAACGCTCGAAAGGTCGGCTTTTAAACTCTTTGCGGTGGCCAATTTACGTCATCAACTCAGCTGATAATGCTAAATTACTCGGATATGATGACAAGCCAGTTGTGGTACATTGCTTTGAAGTTCTCCATTTGTATAAATGATCGAAATCAACAATTAATTGGTTTAAGTCCTGTACTTGTTTGAAATGATTTATGGAGAATCTAATCTAAAATTAAATTCATTCTATTCATGATCACTGTATGTAAGTTTATATATTATGTTCTTTTCTTGACATACAAACGAACAGCCCTACTTACAGTGTGAAGTAAGCATCTCCAACCATTGTAAAAGCTCCTTCTGATATTTCCTCTAATTGGTTGTTGGAAAGATCCCTACAACCATCAAATCACCAAAATAAAGCGTTAGGTTAGATCTGTTTGGTGATGCCGGGCGGAATTTTATTTTTTCTTTATTAGTTCACCATGACGCCATTTTGCCATATTAAGACAGCGGAGCGCGAAAAAGATGGGACTGTATTTCACTGCAGACCAGGGGAAATAGGAACAGATAACGGAGCAACAAAATGGCTGGGCGGAACGATCCAAAATATTATTTTTCCATTTTCTTAGGCTTTCCCTTTTTAATTCTTTACTTCCCGTGATTGTCCAGAACAGAATTTCTCCTTACAATATCAATACATTATCAAGCAGTCAAAAGCTGAGAATAAACAAAAATAATAATGTGGGGATTATTAGTTGATCGGATACCAAAACCTCCAAACCGTAAACTAACATCATAAGAATTGTATAGACGACAGCAAGGAGAACTATTAATAATAATAATAATAGTAATAATAATAATAGTAATAATAATAATAGTGGCAAAGTTCCATTAAGTATTAGTTGTTGCCTCGATAGCGACGTCCCAAATGTTGACAACAAGGACAACGCAAACAACTACGGCAATAAATAATTGGACTGAAATAAATTACGATTACAGCGCAAAGACCAATGAAATGAACCTTATGGCTGGTTTTAAGGCTTAGAGACATTCTGCATGTGTGTCACACTAAGTATCTTGCAGGAAAGGGATTATCGTGAACTCGCCTCATTGCAAGTTCGCCCCCTATTACCTTTTCGAGTTCGCCGCCCAACGTAAAAAAGTTCGCCCCAACATTTAACAGATAACCAAATCTTTCGAATTTTTTCCATACCACAGAACCATACTTTTTTCATGTCGAAATCATGATATCTTTGTGACCAAGATGATTTTTTCTCATGCAAATCCTAGCCTGGGGTTAAAAAATGCACAACTTTTTGCATGAGTAATGCAAAGCCGCTACGTTACTTTAGTCTAAATCTGACGAGTTTCATACATGGCAAAAGATTTTTTAACATAGAGTGAGAGCAATTTTTCATTTCCCCAATGACTACAAGTTCCTCTGAACTAGGGAAAGTGGTGACCACTCCGAGCCATCTTCTCCAATCGAATGCTTAAAGAGGAGGACTTCATAATAGATTTCCCATATCCGAAGGTGACATCATTTCAAATCAACACTTGTCTTGCCTAGTTTTTCGCCTCTTGAATATCACGGAGGCATAATGTAGTGAAATGTCGTAGAAGGCGAAACCTCTGACGGCGGGACGCCTCGGTTCGAACCGGAGCTTTCTACGCTATAAAACTCATTTGTACTCAGCTTTTTTGAACAAATTTTGAACTATTCAACCAAGAGATATAACTTGGCAACATTAAGTCACAGAGAGTAAACCACACAAAGAAGTTCACCTATCAAGGTTTTAGTCTCATTGATTTGATACCAAATAAAGAACGTGTGACAAAAAAAAAAACATCACACTGGTCACCTACATAGGTTATAACAGTTGAGGCTAGGAATAAAGTCGAGCAAATAACAACTTATGGCTGATTGAGCTATTTTATGGAAAACAAAGCTTCAGAAAACCGAGACATTTTATGTCCGTTTAAATGTTTCGTACAAAGGATTAGATGAAAACGGTGCATCATGAAAGATTCTCGAGTTCTATTTAACCTTAAAAAATGACTTTGAACGGTCTAATACTTATGGGTTTATGAGATACTTTGAGGCTATCTTTGGATTATTATCATCTTTTTCTTATCATGAAGGTTTAATTACGACTTCCCATTAAAAATCGTCCATTCATTCCTCAATAAATTCCTAAGGATGTTGACGCTTTAATAACGTCTGGTTGGATGCACATTAAATTTGCATTCTTCTAGAGGATAAGCAGACAAATGAAACTCCTGTAAAGTCTTCCTTGGCACGTTCCAAGTCCAGTTACTTCTCATTAATCAAGAAATAATTGACTAATATTTGCCCTGTGTCCGTTAGACAGTCAGCTCAGAGGCCTGAATTTCTCCGCCCCACCCCTCACCCCCTCAAAGCAAGATTCCTCGGTTAAGCGCTTGCATAATCAATTTCATCTCCATTCCATCACCGAGAGCGACAGTTTTGCTATCTAAATTTCTATTTCTCTTGAGCATTCCGTCATGATGCTCGACTAATGGCGTTCACGAAGTCATATTGTTTCCATCAGTGACGCCGCCCTTTCCTCAAATTTTAATGCCTGGTATAAGTTCATTCGACATGATCAAGTTAAATTAAGGTCAAAAAGATGTCTGAAAAAACAATTTTGCTAAAGGTAACAATAGGATAAAGAGTATGATACCAACTGAGCTGACGTGAACTTTGAAGATCTAAACGAAATACTCTAAGCTGCTGTTACTTTAAATCAAAAGACCCTGTATCATGACAGACGGATCGAAATCAACCAAAAAAGACTCACGAAATGTTATAAATCTGGAAATCAAAGGATAGACTTCACGGAGCTGACCAATTATAAATAAAGGGCCGAACTTTATTCATTCAAATAACACGCGACTATGTACTTGATTCCGTTTGATGACTTACGCCAACGCTATTTCTTTCGAAACTTCCATTTACCTGGACGATCAGGACGATGATATCTTTCCCTTTACCGTATACACGATTAAAGAGACGATAGTCTTTTTTTCATGATAGAGAGAGGGGATGGATTCTAATTTTGCAGACTTCTATCTGCGTCGCTTGATGGTTTTCATCACATATGTCCGGCTACTTTGTTGTCATTCTTAAGCAACACCTCGTGGGTTGGGGAGGAGTCAGCTCAGCATCTGTGCACCCTTTCTTCCTCTAATTTCATACCGACACTTACTTGGATAAGTTATGGACCCTGATCTACTTCTGGTCCCTTTAAGCAAATATAAAATCAAAGTTCAACAGTTTTACTTACAGGTTCAGAGAAGAATAAAAGGTGAGGTAAATTCCGCTTAAAGCTCCTGACGATAGATTTTTTAATTGGTTGTTGGACAAGTCTCTACAATCAACAATAACAACAACAAAGTGTAAGCTATTATACATAGGATAATTTTCTGCAAAATGAATAAAACTGTTTGACCACATCTTGATGTGATCTAAACGTTAGGGCTATTTTTATATCATGGAATATATCTTCATTGACTCTCAAAATTTATCTTGGCTTTAACCGCACTGAAGCTGTTTACTAATGCAAACTTATCCTGGGGCTGACTAATATTGTTTACTTGGTATTTTCTGAAGGATGTAACATCTGCTCATCTTACTAAAAGTGACAATTTCGAAATCATGACACGAACGATTTTCATTCAATCGGATGAGCTGAAAAGAAATCTTGAATTTAGGGAAGTATTGAAACGAATATAAAGAATATTAAATTAGCTGTGCATGCTCTCCTGTAATTTCCAAATGGTCCTTCATTTAAAAATTTTAAGCAGCACAAAGTAGAGTACAAATAAAACGCGAATAGAGCCCAGGTGAACCACAAATATCCTGCGATATTGTACAGTTGGCTATTTTGTACGGTAAAGAAACCTGTATGTTAAACCGGTCGGCGGCACGCGCTACGCTTCTCTTTCCGCTTTGCTGGCCGCCATATAAAAAATGAGCAGAGACACAGTAAAATTAAACAATTGGATGACAAACAACTTATTAGACATTCTGGTGTGTGGTGTTGCTTACTGGTCGTTTGTTTTGAAATTTAAGGCTGTACAACAATATAGCTCAACTGCACATATCTTAATTCATACGTGTCTCCTATGTAATATTGGTTATAACGGTAACGTAGTAAATGATTGTGTAGTTTGACTTTTCTCTCATAGAGGATGTTTCAGTTTTTTTTAACTGGTCTTGTGACAAATTCATATCGTGCAATAAGTCTGTGTAGACAGTCTTAAGAGTCCCTCGCTATCTAATTATCTGGTAAAAATAATATAATTTTTGTTTGCTGAGCTTCATTTCAAAACCTAGATGAAACTCGGTGTTTTGTCGACTGAAACATTTCACGTGACTTTCAGTCTGAAAGCTTCTGTACAATACCCTTCTGCCTTCCTTTTTTTCAGTTTAAGTTGCCATGGTTTTACTCAAAAGATTTCACTGGCTCCCTATGGATCAAGGCCTCGCGCATGTTTTATTCATTTTTAATAATGTGCTTGATACTGGTGCTGCATGAATAGATTTATGCATCTCCCATCTATTACCGAATGGGCAAATTAAACTCAATAGACAGTAAGGTAAAAGTTTAACCTTCTACCTCATTTATTTGACACTATATAACAATAGTTTTGAGAAGACAGTGAAAACACACATGATCGATCCAAAAGTCAATCACAATGTCGCATCGCAATTATAACTATAGCCACAATTGTTAATTAAACGGGCATTTCTATCATACGGTTTTATTGTAGTGCGAATTCTTCTTTTAGTCGCAATGTAGTCTTTGTAGTAACTTTTTTTATTTATGTTCCCTTCTCTTCATAGCTTTAGTTGCTTGTACTACTTTAACTCTTAAATTTGAAGATGTTACATAATTTGCGCATCACTCTAGAAGTAGGCAGAAACACTCGACTACGTCTCTTGTTTCCCCCCACACTTCTTTCGTGCTCTAGCCACTTCCTGCGTGCTTTAATTTACAATAGAACAGAGCACATTCATGACTTCTTTCTTTGTTTAATCTTTCTGGTCACACATCTCAACAGTTACTGTTATGAACTCTTAGATAAATGCGCATAATAATGTGGATTTCTTCTGATTTTGAAAAAAAAGATAATATGTACAATGCGATGGAAAACAATTTCGTTACCGTTATCCCTAACATAACCTTTGTGAAACAAGAAAAGTAATGGGATCCTACAGGCAGTAAGGGTCACGTATACAGAGACGACTCTTAGTGGATGTTGGTTCCCCGCATCACTTCTGTTCTGTTTATTGGTTTTTCATTTTTCCTTTTGATTTTAAGTAGTTTGATTTACAGAAGAGGACTCTTACTCACAGCGTTATTATTACAAAGTCAGAAGCGTTAATGCCAGCAAATACTCTTGGTGGAAGATCCTGTAACTTGTTGTTGGACAGGTCCCTACAATCAAAAAGTCAACACAACAATTCGTATTCTTAGAGATGTAGTGGAAATTGGTTCTTTTTTAGATACACATAATGTTTCTATATCTTGAAAGTGCCTATTACCTTCTTAAATTCAAATCAGTGATTGCGTAATTACATAGCTGAGTTTACTTTGTATTTAATCAATAAGCAAACACTGAGAAGTTCTGCAAAATTTTTGATCGATAGACTTTTACAACGACAGTGGATGGGCGACACTCACTCAAATCCTGAGACATGCTCAGAACTTTGAATCTTGATGATCACGTTCATGAACGTTTTAGGAGCTGACTCTTCACTTGAACTTTGTTTGTTTGTAAAGCGTCTTTCTGTAGTTCCACTTTATATGATCATATGACTCCTCGCATAACTTCTGTTATATTTATTGGTTTTTCATTTTTCCTTTTGATTTTAAGTAGTTTGATTTACAGAAGAAGACTGTTACTCACAGCGTTATTTTTGCATCATCAGAAGCGTGAATGCCAGCAAATATTTCTGGTGGAAGATCCTGTATCTTGTTGTTGGACAGGTCCCTATAATCAACATGTCAATACAACAAATCGTATTCTTAGAGATGTAGTGAAATTGGTGCTTTTTAGATACAAATAATGTTTCTATATCTTGAAAGTGCCTATTACCTTCTTAAATTCAAATCAGTGAATGCGTATAATTACATTGTTGAGTTTACTTTGCATTAAATTAATGAGCAAACACTGTGAAGTTTTGCTAAGTTTTGGACCGATAAACTTTTACAACGATAGTGGATGGGCGACACCCACTCATCCTGAGACACATGCTCAGAACATTGAATCTTGATGATCACGTTGATGAATGTTTTAGGAGCTGACTCCTCACTTGGACTCTGTTTGTTTGTAAAGCGTCTTTTTTGTAGTTATTATTATACAAGAAAAAACGGTTAAGAAAAAATAAAGCCTTCGACTTGGTTTATTTAACAAAACGTAGCAATAGTTTGAGAAGACAATAAAAACATGCGTGATCGGTTTAAAGGTCAATCACAATGTCGTAACGCAACAGTGTGCGGAAGTGTCACGCGAGAGTGTCATAAATCAGCTCTAAGCAAAACAACATCTTTGCTGATAGCAGCTGGTTTTTAGCAGATTTGCAACCATTGGCAAAAGGCCTCTCATTCTTCGGCTGTCTTCTCTGCATGCTTCACAAGTGGACGCGTGATTCTAAATACTCCTGCCGTAGAGCGAAAATAAAGATATTCGCGCCCCCCGTTCAAACACCCATAGCCTGATTCTCACTGGGTGCGAAGTTGTTTGCCCCGCTCTCTTCTCTCCCCGTCAACAGTACCCCGCACGAAATCGTGTTCAGGGCTCTTCTACTATATGTGATTGGATGACTCAATTGTGCGAAAATGTATTTATTACAACAACGTAAATTTTCGTTCATGCTCATTGCTTTTCCTTGGTTTTTTTTTTAATGAGAAGTTATTTGAAAACGCCACGATAGGACTATCGGATGTCTACCGCTGAATGGTAAGGCGGAATTTTCAAGCCACCCACTAATTCTCACCGTTCCTTGATCATCGATCGATCATTGATCCTTGATCATCGAATCCAACCTTATTACTTTTGATTTTAGTATTCCAATAATTCCTTACGGCTTAGACTTAATTCATGACTGTTGTCTGTTGTTACTCTTTTAAGATAAGCTTTTCAGCTTCTCGTAGTTCTGCTATTGAGGTGGTAACTATTTTCAACTTGTTCTTCATGAACGTTCCTTAAATATAAGTTATCGATCTGATTGCCTATCCCCAGTTGGGGAACCTTAACACACCGTCGATCGAGCTAAACCTCTTCTTGACTGTGGTCGTGCGCACGATAACCTTAATTTGAGGTTCTCATATCTGATTATCGAAAATGTCTCCTCCTTAAAAATATAATTTTTTCCCTTGTGGGAATGCAGGCCTTCCGAGACAATTAGATTTGATTAGTTCCTCGTCATTTCCTCGGCATCTCCCTGAGGTATGATCGGCTGGATAATTCTTGATTCTTGTATAGAGAATGTGAAAGTTATTTCTAAAACTTTTGAGTTTGACTGAAGAGCGGTGTGAGGCTGGAAAGGAAAATGCCCGCCGAAGCACAGATTAAGACTCCAAAATCAATTTTTTTTTACTTTGGAGAAAGCTGTTCCAGAGGGTCGAGAGAAGGCTCGTAATCCCGGTGACAAAGAAGCATGTGTGAACTCTCACCGAAGACTGCAAAATCAATTTCTTTTTACTTTGGAGAAAGCTGTTCCAGAGGGTCGAGAAAAGGCTAGTAATCCCGGTGAGAAAGAAGCATGTGTGAACGTTCACCGAAGACTGCGAAATCAATTTTTTTTCTTTTTTTAATATATAACTTTGAAGACGGCTGCACCAGAGCATCGAGAAAAGGCTACTCATCACAGTCGCAAAGGAGCATGTGTGTATGCAACATATAGAGACAGATCAATTTGCGCAGTCGCGTGTTATAGTCGTTGTATCACCGGCTCAAGCTGCCTCCGTTTTCTGTTCGCACAGCGCTGTTCTTTAAATCACTTCCTTTTTTTATCCGAACGATTCCGCTTCCTGTATATGTCGTGTTCTAAACATTGATGAAGGCACGGAGATCTCGGATAGAGTAGATATGCATCATGCAAGCTATCAGTCAGCGTTTAGCTCGACCCACCATCTTGAAATTTCATCTTCCACAAGAAGGCATAGTGACTTTACTCGTTGGAGATCTTACACACCATACTTCACTTTAACCTCCTCGCCTTCGCTCGGCAAGTAGTGGCGGCACTAGTTGCTGGTCCACTTGTCACGACTTTAACAACAAATAGTTGTACTTTGAAACATAGACGACGGAATCAACACAACCATTCCAATCTTGCGCCGATAAAGTGTGTATCCGATCTCTATCAGACAACAACGGCTATACTCATCGGACTGTGAGTGCGTTGAATGCTCGCTCTACTGCAAACAAATCGGCATTATTTGCTGATTACGTCTATCAATGTAATGCTGACTTATTTGTAAAAACTGAAACCTTGTTATCGGATAACGACCCTTTAATTTGCAATGCGATAGCTTCTCCTGGCCTCAAGCTATTTAGTCGTCCAAAGAGTGCTCGTGAAAGTGGGGGTACGCTTCTTCTGTTTATTTTTGTAACAGTTTTATTGGGTATGACTCATATAATACTAGTACAACAATACAATATACCATAAAAATCGAAAATACAAGATACAGCAAAAAAATTCATTGAGAGAAAAAAGCAGACCAAAAAAAGTCAGGGACACAATAGGACTGGTGCGAACGGGACACAAAGACCTGTGCGAGGCACCGCCCGTGAGATGAAAAAGGAAACAAAATCATGAACATTGAGATCGGCAACACCACTCAGACATTTGAACTGGAAGATGAGATCATTTGACATTAAAAAAGAAAACGAGATTTAAAATTATTAGGCTGCTTTTTTCGCAAACTCTAATTCGTTCAAGAACGTCTTTTGAATGTTCCGACTCTCTCGTCTCCATCAAATCTTCGAAATTCGCGCCTCAGATTTTTCATAATATATCGAGGACCGTACTCAAAGAACCAATCCTCTGATTATTGTCAGTTTTATTGAGGAGTTTTCAGACTTCTTGGAACCTATTATTTTTTCTCACGATCCTCTTTTCTTAACTGATGATTTCGATACCCGCGTTGATGATCACAATGACACAGCAGCCTGTCATTTTTTTGATTTATTGGAGTCGATATTAATAACGTGACGTGTGTCGGAATCAACACACGAACTGGGCAATGTACTGGATCTGATAATTACGCGGAACTTAGAAAACTTTATCAGCGGTTAACGTATGCCTGACATCCTGTTTTCGGTTAATCTGACACTGCTATTCAAACTGAAAGCAACTCGACCACCCTTAAAGTTGACCGTGTTTCATTAAACACGTTTAGAAAGCTGCGATCATTTGATATGAACGCATTTCTTACGATAAAAAGTATCACAAGTAACACTGCGTAAGGGACATCCATTCATGGGTTTTGAACGATTATCCTAAACTGAACAACAACAAGACCGAATACCTCATTATTAGGACACTGTAAAAGGGGAAAATTGGATACCTGCCAGTGCTCGTGTTGTTGACTCGAACATCAAACCTGTGCCCATCGCTAGCAGTAAAATCTCTGCGTCTGATGTGATTCCAGGCTGTCTATGCCAACACACGTCACAAATATATCTAGCTTTTCATTTCTCACAACAATCAACAGTCAACAGAGGTCCTCATTGGTGCGTTCATTACAACCCGAATGAGCTATTGCAACAGCTTTCAAGATATTATGTATCAGCATTTTTTTTTATACCTAAACTGCAGCGCATAAAGAACGGCTTGGGATAGACTGTTCTTTAGAGAACAAAAATGTGGTCATATAACGTCGCTTAGTTTTTAACTACATTGACTACCGATAAGAAACAGAATGGAGTTTAAAATACTTCTAATTACTAATTAATGATTCATTAAATTAGAAATTTTTAGCTCCTTGTTACCAAATTATAATCTCAGAATTTTCAAGGACAGACCCGTTCTTAGTCATAGCTGTTTTCAGTCTGAAGCTAGCCTAAGTGAACCTGTTTTGATAAAATTCTTGAATGCAGTTCCTCTGAATTAAGAGAGTGCAAATACAATCGAAATCGCATTTTTTATGGACATTTTTAATCAGGGCGTTTTATTGTAGTTTATTTCTCTTAATTATGATGTAGTCTTTGTGGTAACCTTTCATTCATATTCCCTTCTCTTCATAGCTTTAGTTGATTGTAATATTTTAACTCTTAAACTGTGATGCGCATTTGAAAATTTGGGAAATGGGGAAATATTCAAACATGCTGATGAACGAACTAGAGTTGAGCTGTCGATGTAACAGTGGCTAACACTGTAAAAAGATGGCTTCGCGCTTCGTTTTAAAATTAATATATCACAACAGCTGATTCGGACAGTTTTTCGATTTTAAAATTTCGATAAAAAGTTCCACTAAGGACATTTTCTGTCGATTGAAAACGTTAGTACGCGGCATTTTGCAAAAAACTTTCTATTAGTTTGAAAGAAACCTTGATACAACGTCCTGATTGATTCACGTATTTTGCAAAAAAAGCAAGTGTTCGAAGCGACCGAAAATAAGTCACGATGGCTCTTCCTCTAAAAGAACCTCGTGTTAAAGAATAATGTTGAGTCAGTCCGTAGTTATGTATATGAATTATAATCCAGATTGAAAGGAATATCTGCATAGCGTATGACAAAGTATGTAATTAAAAAAACTCTGTGTACCATTTAAATAATGTGCAACTATTTTTAACGTTATCGGATATATCTCGCTAAAAAAAATTAACCTGGCCTTACTAATATTCCATTCTTCGAGTAGCATTGTTTATTGAGCATTTTGTCAAGTTGATACTATCTGCACATCCGAGTAGAGGTAATGATTTCAAACCATGAGACGCATAATATTTAAATTACTTGGCTGGAATGAAAATCTAATCCAGAATTTGAAGAAGTAATGAACAAATTGTTAAAATAAACTTTATGTGCTATCCTCTGACCCCTGTATGGTCCAACATTCAAACAGCTGAAGCTGTTTACCGATTTGAAATGTCTCATGAGGATTAACGTCGCTCGTGATCATGGTCGATTCATTGTTTATTCAGCTTCATTTATTAAATTGAATTGAACTTGCTTATTGATAAACTTAACGAAATATTTTAAATCATCTTAAAAGATGAATCTTTTCAACCCCTCTAGACACACATTATTTCAACAGTTACTTTAAGGAACCCTTAGGCTAAATTTTTTCTACTGAGTAAAGAATAACGATACGGCGGAAAAACTATTTCGTTACCTTTAGCTGTTATACAAACTTTGTGAAACATGAGGCTTTATGTGATCTTATTGAGCAGTTATAGACGGTTAGAAAGCTGTGGCTCGAGCTATTGGGTGTTTGGCTCCATAGTTAACCAAATTCTTTCAGAACTATTAACTTCAGAAATATTAACTGAATTTTCATTTGAGTCACGAGCACTAATTTTCTATTGAGTGACATCCATTCAAGACTAGCGGTTGTACTGGGCGTTTTCAGCGCTGGTTGTCTGTATGTGGTCCTCAGTAGTATTGTAGAGACTAAATGACTGTAAGTATATGAAAATTACATATGTACACAGCGGATAACGAAATGAATATGGAAGCGATCCTCGTAGTAATGTACACTATTTAAGTAGTAGTTGAAAATAAGGCCCGACAAAATTCAGCAGTAGTTAAAATAAGGTTCAAATCCTGTACAGGCCTGAATTTTATTCAGGCCCTATTTTCACCTCTGCCAAAGTAGCGTTTATTACTGTGTGACGAAAGGTTTTCGCTCGCTACACTGGAATTTTCGGAAAAAACGTACAAACGGGGGAAAATAGCTCGGTAGAGACCACTCGGCTAGCGAGAACGGAAACTCGTCACGATTTCCTGGCAAACGGAGATCTGCTTCGATTGAGCTTGAACGGACGTCAAGGAAGAGACAGCATTTTGGGTCCACAGTAGTTTTATTCTAAGGTCAGGCCAACAAGCGACATGACCTCTATCGTACTCAAGTTTGTAATCATCAAAACTGTACAAGGTACTTGCTTAAGAACTAACTGGTGTGAGGTGCTACTGTTACACAAATCGCAATATTTGAATAAAGACACAAAAGAGCGGAAAAAGGTCTCTATGAAGTTAAACGAAAACTACTTAAATATTCCATCTGTTTCTACGACGGAAAGAATTTCGAAATTAAGAAGACGAATGCAATAAACTCTAGACCATTACAGTAGGAAACTTAGGTGCGAATTCACAGCTCTAGTATAGAAAATAATACCTATCTTGATTACAGCAGAACAGCTTAGGAAATAAAAACGGAAAAGCAATTAAAAGTTTGTGCTTATCTATGCAAGGTTGGTGTGGAAACTATCGTATGAAAAGAATTTAAAGTTACGAGTATAAACTCAGCTGCTAACTACCATGAAAACCAATTTTTCCAGGAAGACCATTAACACTTATATTTACCTAAAAAAACCATGTAATAAATAACAAAAGTGCTGACAAGCAGGTGTATATGATGAGAGCGAGTCACAACAAAAATCTATTCAAAAGCTACTGTGGTTTTTATAGATTTTTTTGATTTATTAAAATGAAAGGACTTGAAATGGTTAAATGTGAAAGTTTACGAATAAATATGTTCCGAATAACACACGGGAAAATCAGTAAATTTTCCCGTAACAACTGCGAGGATCGCTTCCAAATTCATTTTTTTATCCGCAGTTCACAAATATAATTTTCATATATTTACTGTAATTTATTTATCACTTCACGGTTTTTTTTGGAACCAACATAATAACCAGCTCCAAGTTGACTTGTCAGCTCAGTTGGCAGAGCGCTGCACCGATATCGCAGAGGTCACGGGTTAAACTCCCGTGCAGGCCTGATTTTTTTTTTTCAGGCCTTACTTTCACTAAACTGCTTAAGAGTTGTTCATTACTTCGAGGATCGCTTCCATATTCATTGTATAGACTGTTTTCACGGCATTATGAGCGGTTTTGTGGCAACTAACGTCGAGCATTCACCAGAGGTGTTATAGCGGTTGTATTCAAAAGCTCTCGTGATGTCTTCAAGCGGTTACCTTAGACTGTTTATCAAATTGTTTCCAAGCGGTTGTCTTCAGGCCTTCATCACCGCTGTTAAAGCGCTTGCATTAAACCGTTCCTGAGCGGTTTATCAGCTGTTGCCTCCTGGTGGTCTCGTAGCGAATGCGCTTCTGATCCGCTACTGCCTCCTATGGGAGGCGAAGCCACATAAGTTGTCGAGATTAGAGAGTGAGAGAATGATACAATAGAATTCTGATCTTGACGCAATTTTTACCCGATGTTTACCGGTGCGGCTACTTATTATTATTGACACTACGCCACAGTGAGAGTCACCCAGACAAATGGCTTATCCACAGGACGCATGACAGTTGGCAAAATCAAAAAAAGTTCTTTATAGACAGTTAACAAGTTTATCTCCTTTCCTGAATTAAAGCCAAGCACGATTTTTAAATCTTTCTTCGAGACTCTTACTTCCCATCACTGGTCTCATTGCCGGGTTGTAGGAATTACGAGTAGTAGAGTGCGGGTGTTCCCTGACGTCACTCTTTTGCAAGAAAATGTATGATGACTTTTTATTGGTTAACCCCTTTTACCGATTCTTTCGTCAATTCTGACTGGTTAGAGTTGGCCTAAGAGCGACCGCATTTTGGACTCTCTGTAGTTTATTTAGTTTATTTGGTTGTTATATAGACAACCCATATAGCAGGCTGTTACAGAAGTCCAAACGGCTAGTTACAAAAGTATTTACTAGAATCTTTGTACATTCAAAGTTAAGAAATTTTCTTATCCTTCTGATGTTGTATAAGTGAAAAAGTGCGGTTTTATAGATGCTATTTATTTGAGTATCCATCTTAAGTTGTCCATCGAACCAGCAGCCAAGGTTCTTGACTCTGCTGGCTGGGGTGATGCTACTTTCACCTACCTGCATGGAGTCTATGTTGACTTTGGCGAGTTGTTGTCTTTTTCCGATGATAATGAATTCCGTTTTATCGTCGTATAGCCTTAGTCTGTCTTGAAGCATCCAATTTCTAATGTCCGCAGTGCAGTTTTGCATAGCCGATAAAGCGGCCGACTGCTCAGCTCTAGAATCGGCATTGAAGGATATATACAATTGCGTTTCGTCGGCGTAGGTGTGCACATCTGGTAGGTGACGTTCGATGATCTTAAACAGTTTGCTTGAGTATAGGACGAACAGTAGAGGGCCGAGACAGGAACCCTGAGGTACATCGCATTTTGTATGGAATTTATTCGATGTTCCACGATTGATGGAGACGGACTGGGATCTGTTGTGAAGATAGGACTCAAACCAGTAGTACACATGCCCCGTAATGGCGATTGAGCAGAATTGTGTGGTCCACAGTATCAAAAGCCGCACTGAGGTAGAGAAGTATGAGCAAAGTGACAAGTTGTTGGTTCATGTTAAGTAAGATGTCATTTTTCACTCGTAGCAGAGCAGTCTCTGTACTGTGGAATTCACAGTACGCAGATTGTGCTTTAGGGTAGAGCTTGTTTGTAATGAGCTAATCATGTGTTTGGGCAAACACAGCTCGCTCGGTAAGTTTTGAAGCAAATGATAGATTGCTTATGGGTCGCAGATTGGAAAACAATGCCTGGGCGCCAGTCTTCTTCAATCTCGGTTTAACATCAGCAAGCTTCCAGTCATCGGGGAAGGTTCCGCATTGGAGAGAAAGGTTAATCATCCTAAAGATCACTGGTAGGGGGGCGTCAAGACACTCAATTACCAGGGGAGTAGGCATAGGGTCAAGGTGACAGGTCTTCTTGCTCGATTTCCCAATTAAACTCTTAACGTCCCTCTGACTCAGGATTTTGAAGGAGACTAGCTGAGCTGAGTTTGAATGTGGTGGCTCAAACAATGGACTAGAGTCTGTAGTAGCAGCTGTGTCGAACTTGGTTCGAATGCGCTCAATTTTCTGTACGAAAAACTTGCCGATATCGTTAGCTAATTTTGTGTCGTCGTGGTAACCCGTAAAATTCAGGTCCACCTCCTGGTCAGAGAGCGTTTTTGCAGACCAGAAGAGCTTGCGCGAGTCGCTGCAGTTTCCCTTATAAAGTTGGTGTAGTAGTCAGATCGTGCTCTTTTAATAACATAGGTAGCCAGGTTTTTCTTGGCCTTAAAATCTAACAGATCACTATGGAGCCTTGTTCCTTGCCTTGCCTTGTTTGCATTTCCTCTCCGCGCGCCTCTTTTCCTTTTTTGCAGACTTTACTCCATCATTGAACCAAGGAACAGTTGGTCTTTTAACTACGGTCTTAGTGATAGCTGGTGCATAGTGGTCAAGGACTGATTTGAATGTGTTGTTATAGGCATTGACCAGACTATCGAAGTTGTATGAAAGCAGGTTTTTACAGAGATCGGTATAAGAAATCTCGTTCCGTGGGAGCTTCTTATTGATAGACCTAATTTTCCTGAAAGTTATATCCGATCTTTAAAGGGTAGGTTTGCACACTTGGAGTTTGGAATAGACTGGCATGTAGTCAGAAAATAGATAAACGGTCCATGGGCTGCAAATATCAAGCTGGTCAGACAATCTTGTAATAATAAGATCAAGGGTGTGCCCGCTGATGTGAGTGGGAGCGGTAACATGCTACTTTAGACGAGTATTTCGCGCGGTCTAACTGCATCAGTGTCAGCTTCCTCGTCCATGTGTATGTTAAAGTCCCCAGTAATTAACAGATGGCTTGAGCAAAGAACTGCAGATTCGAGAAATGCTGAGAACTCTTGGAAGAAGACAATTGTGATGACGGCCGGGATGTGCGTCAGGTGTTCTGTAGACGATAATAAGGTGGATCTGGTCGGTTTCAGACTTAATATCCCACTCAGAGTACTCAAATGATCGCAGTTCAGCGGTAGCTCCTTTTTTCACAGTTAGGTTGTCCCTGAGCAGTACTCCAGTCCCTTCCCCTGTTCGACTAGTTCGTGGATAGTCTAGAAGTTTGTAGCCAACAGGCGTGCAGAGTGTTCACGAGGCTGACTCCATCGGATAAAACCATGTTTCTGTTAGAGCAACCACATCTGGTTTTTATTCAGAAACAAGATCGGTAAACTCGCCGGCTTTGTTATTCAAGGATTGTGCATTGAGTAAGCAAAAGTTCAAGTCGATAGAGGGATGATCTTGCGTCATATTGCCGTTAGATCGAGTTGGTGGCCTTAGAATGTTGTTATTATGTGCCAGTTCCCACCAAAGGCGCACGCAGAGTCGCTGAACTCGCATCCATGAGATTCCTAAGGGAAAGGATCAGACTGACACAGTAGGCCAAGGGAGGCCAACTGTCAGAGGAGCTGTTAACGGTATCCTTCAACAGGTGGAACAACCAGAGCCTAACATCACGAAGGAGATGCGAGATGCACTTAAAAGCCTGAGAGAAGACGAGTCCATCATGGTTCTCCCAGCGGACAAAGGGCGCGCTAGCGTATACCGACACCTACCGAACTAGTCTACGCATATTGAGAACGGACCGCACCAGCTCCTCGACAAAGATCCGTCAGACCCGCAAGTTGTTCGAAAAGCTGCTTACCTTGAAGCGAAGCGGATATCTACCAGAGGCCGTTTACAACAAGATAAGACCCCGACACAAACAGCCGCCTAGAATATACGGCTTACCGTTCGGCTGCCGGACGTTTAGTCACATAAATTAAAGCTAGTTGTTTCTTGCAGCGATTCTTTCGACTGAGAAAAGAGTCGCTCTTTCTTCACGCTTGAAGCATAATTATCTCGTAAAGAAATCTGCATCAAATGATCCAACTTTCTTCATCGACCGTGACATTGTTTACAAATGCAAGCAGAAACCGCGCAGACTGTCGTAAGCGCGGTGCTAATCGAACATCGTCCTCTTCTTACTCTATACAAAAAAATCACTCATAATCTTTTCCTATATCCTAAAAGCAAAGTATATATTTGAAATCGGCCGCTGAATTGCAAATTTACCCGAAAAATGGAAATTGAATTCACTTCAGTTTTGTTGTTTATCTCGATAACCTTCTTGCTAACACGTGCCACTTCACAAACAAATATTATCAAATGACATTATTTTGCGTAAATTAGAGTGGCGACACGGAACACGATTAGTCCGTGTCAGGTTTCCGTAGACGTTGCCTCGCTTCTGTTTCGCCTTGGAGGGAGGGTACGGCACGTAGGCTAGGGTGTCAAATGGTTTTTTTAACATAGAGCGAGCGCAATTTTTTCATGATAGATTTTCCATATCAAAGGTGATATGACTTTAAAATAACACTTAGCACTTTATTTCCAGTTCTCCGCGATGTCTCCTTTTTACCTCTTGAACCCCACGTAGGCATATTGTCGTTCAACATCGTGAACAGCGAAACCTCTGACGACGGGACGCTTAAATTCTAACCGGAACTTTCTACGCTATCAAACTTTTGTACTCAGTTTTTTTGGACAAATCTTGAACTATTCCGCTAAGAGATATGACCAGATAACATTACGTCAAAGAAGGTAAACCACACAAAGAAGTTCATTGATCAAGGTTTTAGTCCGATTGAATTGATACTAAAAAAGAACGCGTGACAAAAAAAAAGAAATCACACTGGTCACCTACAGAGGTTATAAAAGCTGAGGCGAAGAGTAAAGTCGAGCACATAACAAATTAAAGCTAACTCAGTTATTTTATGGAAAACAAAGCAATAGAAAGCTGAGACATGTTTCCGTTTGAACGTTACGCACAAAGCACTAGATGAAAACGGTGCCTAATGAAAGACTCTCGAGTTCTAGTGAACCCTTTAAAAAAATTACTTTGAACGGTCTAATACTTATGAGTTTAAGTTTTTTTAAATTAAAAAGTTTTCACTGATGCATCGACTACCTTTGGATCATTATTGTTTCTTTTTAGGTTTAATTACGACCTCCCACTAAATTTGTTCTCCATTCCATCATCGAGAGCGACAATCTTACTACCTAAATGGCTATTTATCTTGAGCATCCAGTCATGGTGTCCAACTAAAGGCGTTCAGGAAGTCATATTGTTTCCGTCAGTGACGCTGCACTTTCCACAAATTATAGTGCGTGTGTATGTTGTGGCAATCATTGGGGAACAAAAGTTAGGGTCACGTGGTGAGCCGCATTCTTCATGATCAAGTTAAATTAAGGTCAAAAAAATATCTGAAAAAATTTTCAATTTTGCCAAAGGTAACAGTAGAATCAAGAGTATGATACCAAGCTGATGTGAACTTTCAAGATCTAAGCGAAGTAGTCTGAGTTGCTGTTTCTACAAATCAAAAGACCCTGAATTATGACAGACGGATCAAAATCAACCAAAAGAGACTGATGAACTGTTATAAATCTGGAAATCAAACGATAGATATCACAAAGCTGACCAATTAACTATAAAGAGCCGAACTTTATTCGCTCAAATAACACGTGACTATGTACTTGATTCCGTTTGATGACTTACGCCCACGGTTACAAAACGTTTGTCTCAGAAGATGACATTATTTCTTTCGAAACTTCCTTTTAACCGGACAATCGCGCCCAATGACTGGTAAATATTCATGAGGTCCTCGCCATATCCGGATACACGATAAAAAAAAACAATAGTTTTTTTTTATGATAGAAAGAATTGATGGATTCTAATGTTGCAGACTTATATCTACGTCGCTTGATGGTTTTCATCACATATGTCCGGCTATATTGCTGTCCTTCCTGTAAGCAACACCTCATGGGTTGGGGAGGAGTCAGTTCAGCATCCATGCACTCTTTCTTTCTCTTCTTTCATCCCGACACTTACCTGGGTAAGGTGTAGACCTTGATCTACTTTTGGTCCCTTAAAACAATTATAAAATCAAAGTTTAACAGTCTAACTTACAGGTTCAGAGAAGCATCTTGGGAGACGCTGATGCCGGTAAAAACTCCTGAAGATAGATTCTTTAATTGGTTGTTGGACAAGTCTCTGTAATCAACAATTACAACAACAAAGTGTAAGCTATTACACAGAGGATTATTTCCTGCTTAATGAATAAAAGTGTTTGACTTCATCTTGATGTGATAGGGGTTATTTCATATTTCTTCAGTGACTCTCCAAATTAAATTTAAGTTGGCTTTAACCGCACTGAGCAGTTTACTTATGTAAACCTATCCTGTTGCTGAATAATATTATTTACTTAGTATTTTGTGGAGGTGGTAACACCTGCTAATCTTACTAAAAGAAACAATTTCTCAATCATGAGAAAGACGATTTTCGCCTAATTGAGTGGAGTTGAAATGATATTTTAAATTTAGGGAAGTGTTAAAAAGAATATTAAATCAACTACGCGTGCTCTCTTTAACCTCCGAGTTGACTTTCATTCAAACATTTTAAGCTGTAGAACACAACCGTTTATTTCAAAATTATATTCAACTGCACAAAGTAGAGTACAATTATGGCGCGAATGGAGCACAAGTGAATCACAATTATCCTACGATATTGTACAGTTGGTTATTTTGTACACTGTAAACAACCTGTTTAACCGGACGGCGGCACGCGCTACGCTTCTCTTTCCGCTTTGCTTTTCCCGCCTTATAAAAAATTAGCAGAGAAACTCGGCAGAAAAAGCAGTTAGATAATGAACAACTTATTAGACATTTTGGTGTGTAGTAATGATCGTTTCTTTTAAAATCTAGGGCTGTACAACAATATATCTCAATTGAATATAGCTTAGTTCTGGTTCATCGATTTAAAGTGTCTCCTAAGAAGTATTGGTTGTAACGGTAACGTAGTAAATGATTATGTAGTTTGATTTTTCTCTCATAGGAGATGTTCCAGTTTTTTTTACTTGTCTTGAGACAAACTCATATTATACAATCGGTCTGCGTAGATAGTCTGGATAGTCCATTGCGGTCTGACTATGTGTGACTAGATAAAACTCGGGTAGTTATAGACTAAAAAAAATATTTGTTGGCTTATCCTTTATGATAGTAAAGTTCAGATGTAACACGCGCTGGTTGAAAGAAGGATGTTACTAAAAGAAGAAATGGAGAATGGGAAATGTGGAACGGAAAAATGAAAAGGGAAATTGAAAATGGGAAATTCATTTTTCATTTTTTTGTTTGTTTGTTTTAGATTTGCTTTTTATAATGAGGAACAGATGGTTTTTCTCGATATCCACGTTTTCTTCCAAAAACGTTCTGTAGCAAAATTCAAGGAAGCGAGTTAACTGATGATAAGGAAACAAAAATAAAGTGGTCCATCGCGGCTAGCTCATCATGGCGATCTTCAGTCATCGCATTAAACAGCGGCAAGCCTCTGAAATCCATCGTCTACCTTTCGAGTGAACAACTAAAAGCTTCTCTGAGATCCTTTCCGATGCATCGAGTGAAAGGCTTCGTCAGTTACAGCAGCTGAATTTTAAATCCTTAGTATTAAAGGTTTCCACCGATCAATTTAACAATGATAGAGGATGGGCAACAGTCGATCGACAGACGATCGAGACTTTTCTTGAGAGAATCTTGATGATCACGTTGATCATCCTAGATGCCAAATCCCTTAAGAGCTGACTCCTCAAGTGGACTCTGTTTCTTCGTAAAGCGTCTTAATGTAGTTCCATCTCATATGATTTTCAGTCCGAAAGCTTCTGTACGATACCCTTCTGCCTCCCTTTTTTCAGTTTAAGTAGCCATGGTTTTACTCAAAAGATTTCACTGGCTCTCAATGGATCTAGGCCACGCGCATGTTTTATACATTTGCAATAATGTGTTTGATACTGGTGCTGCATGAAAAGATTTATGCATCTCCTATCTATCACTGAACGGGCAAATTAAACACAATAAACAGTAAGGTAAAAGTTTAACCTTCTACCTCATTTATCTCACACAATGTAACAACAGTTTTGAGAAGACAGTAAAAACACGCATGATCAGTCCAAAAGTCAATCACAATGTCGCAACGCAACAGTATACGTAAATAGCCGCAGTTGTTAATTAAACGGGCATTTCTATCATACGGTTTTATTGTAGTGCAAACTTTTCTTTTGATCGCAATTTAGTCTTTGTAGTAACTTTTTATTTATGTTCCCTTCTCTTCATAGATTTAGTTGCTTGTAATATTTTAACTCTTAAATAGCCTGATTCTCATAGAGTGCGAAGTTGTTCCCCTGCTCTCTTCTCTCCCCGTCAACGTACAGTACCCCGCACGAAATCGTGTTCAGGGCGCTTCTACCCTGTCTGTCGATTGTGCGAAGATATATTTATTACCACAACGTAAATTTTCGACACGAGATGTGAACGAATCTCGTTCATGCTCATTGCTTTTCCCTGTTTTTTTCTAAATGAGAAGTTATTTGAAAACGCCACGTTAAGACTATCAGATGTCTACCGCTGAATGATAAGGCGGAAGTTTCAAGCCTCTCACCAACTCTCACCGTTCTTTGATCATCGATCGATCATCGATCCTTGATGATCGAATCCAATCTTATTGGGAACTTTTATTTTTGATTTTAGTATTCCATTCCTTACGGCTTAGACTTAATTCTTTAATGTTGTCTGTTGTTATTCTTTTAAGGTAAGCTTTTCAGTTTCTCGTAGTTCAGCTACCGTGGTGGTGACTATCTTGTTCTTCATGAAAGTTCCTCTCATATAATTTATCGATCTGACTGCTCTTTCCCAGCCGGGGAACCTTGACACGCCGTTAATGCGGCTAAACTTCTTCTTGACAGAAGTCGTGCGCACAATAGCCTTAACTTGAAGTTCTCATGTCTGATTATCGAAAATGTCTACTCCTAAAAATAGAAATTTCTCCCCTATAGGATGCAGGCCCTCTGAGACAATTAGATTTGATTAGTCCCTCGTCATTTCCTAGACATCTCCCTGGGGCGTGATCGGCTGGATTATTCTTGGTCTTAATGTATCGAGAATATGAAAGTTATTTATAAAACTTTTGAGCTTGACTAAAGAGCAGTGTGAGGCTGGAAAGGAAAATGCTCGCCGAAGCACAGATTAAGACTACGAAATTTAATTGTTTTTTTTTCAATAGTCTAGTAATCCCAGTGGCAAAGAAGCATGTGTGAACGTTCACCGAAGGCTGCGAAATCAATCTTTTTTTTTTATAACTTTGGAGACGGCTGAACCAGAGAATCGAGAAACGGCTACTAATCACAGTGGCAAAGGAGCATGTGTGTATGCACATATACAGACAGATTAGCTTGCGCAGTGGCGTGTAGTCGTGATTGTATCACCTGCTCAATTTGTCTCCGTTTTCTATTTGCTCTGCGCTGTTGTTTAAATCACTCCCTTTTTAATCCGCTTTTAACCTCACTCGCCTTCGCTCCGCAGCTAGTGGCGACACTAGTTGCTGGTCCACTTATCACGACTTTAACAACAAATAGTTGTACTTTGATACGTAGACGACGGAACCATCACAACCATTCCAATCTTGCTCAGATTAATTGTGTATCCGATCTTCATCAGACACAACGGCCGTACTAATCTGACTGTGTGCACGCTGAATGCTCGCTCTATTGCGAACCAATCTGCATTTCGTGGAAAAGGAAAACATCTGTCATCTGTACTGGTTTCTAATGGTTATCCTTTTTTCTTTCTTGCAGAAACTTACCAAGATCGGAAAACCAAACAGCAGTGCCGAACCCACCAATGAGTTCAAAGCCACTGCGGTTTTACCTTATGTAAAAGGTCTATCCGAACAGCTTCGCCGCTGTCTACAACAACAAGGCGTACGCGCTGTTTTCAAGTCGGAGACTACGCTAAGATCTCAGTAAGTACGACGAAAAGACGCTGTCGACCCGGCTAAACAAGATGGTGTAGTTTACAGGATTCCCTGTGAATGCGGCAAGGTGGTTTTTCGCAAACTCTAATTTCGTTCAAGAACGTCTTTTGAATGTTCCGAATGGTCTCCATCAAATCTTCGAAATTCACGCCTTACACTGGCTATAATATATCGTCGACCGTAATCTTAGAACCAATCTTGTGACTATTATCAGTTTTATTGAGGAATTTTCAGACTTCTTGGAACCCATTATTTTATCTCGTGATCCTCTTTTCTTAATTGGTGATTTCGACATGAGCTTTGATGATCACAATCACACGGCGGCTTGTCATTTCTTTGATTTATTGGAGTTGATATCATTAAATCGACGCGTGTCGGAATCAACACATGAACTGGGCCATGGATGTGATAATTAAGCGGAACTCAGATAACTTTATCTGTGGTCAACGTATGCCAGACATCCTGTTTTCGGATAATCTGACACTGCCATTCAAACAGAAAACAGCTTGACCACCCGCTGTGAGAGAGAAATGCCATTCAAACTGAAAACAGCGTGACCACCCTTAAAGTTAGCCTTGTTTCATTTAGGAAGTTGCGATCATTTGATATGGACGCATTTCTTGCTATGAAAAGTATCAAACACTGCGTAGGGGACACCCGTTCATGGATGTTGAACGATAATCTTAAATTGAACAACATTTGCCATATAACATCGCTTATTTTTTAATTACGTTGGCTACCGATAAGAAACAGAATGGAGTTTGAAATAGTTCCAACTACTTTTATGATTCGTTAAATTAAAAGTTTTGGGCTCCCTCTTACCTAATTATGATCTCAGAATTTCTAAAAACAAATTCCTTTTAATTCATACCTGTTTTCAGTCTGAAGCTAGCCTATAGGTGGACAATTTTTACTGCTCTTTTTAAATTCTTGAATGCACTTCCTCTGAACATAGGGGGTGCAAATACAATCGAAATCGCTCAATGGGCATTTTTAATCAAAGCGATTTACTGTACTTCAAATTTCTCTTTTAATTACAATGTCGTCTTTGTGGTAACCTTTCATTCATATTCCCTTTTCTTCATAGCTTAAGTTGATTGTAATATTTTAACTCTCAAACTGTGATGCGCATTTGAAAATATGATGGAATTTGCGCATCTAGATTCATTATCATTATTATTATTATGATTATCATTATTATTAATCTTAAATGGAGTGGTGAACAGACGTGCCACGCCTTTCTCCGCTATTTTTAAATACCATTTTATTATTTTTATCTCTTTTAACCGTTTCACCCTCAATACGTATCCATTAGAACATCTACTAGACAATTGCAACGCGTCGGTACAAATTTGGAAAGTTAAAGTGTATATGACACGAAAATTTTTTTACTGTTTTTAGGTACTTAGATTTATAAGATAAACGGTTTGAGAGTTAAAATTTGACAAAAAATGGTTTTAAGCATATTTTTCTTCCGTTCGAACTTCGCGCGAACGCGCCCTGAAATTTGTCTCCTCGACCGCGCGGCCAAAAAGTCACATGAGCTGAGGCTGTGACGTCAGGTTGTTGTACTCTCACTTGACGACATGGCGGAAAAGAAGAAGGGGAGTTACTACATCACGGGCGACGAGCGGGGATAGAAAAAACGACCCAAATATGAGCGGTCAGCGGTGAAACAGCTTTTATACTTCATATAGAGACATATAATTTGCTGCTCCAGAGACAATCGTGTTGTAAAGCCGAAATGTTAACAGTTTACTTCACAGTTTAAGCAATTTTTCAAAAGTGTTGATTGAACTCATATCTTTTACTGCTTTAATAAACAATGGAGGCTTCGGAGAGGGAGTCAGTGGTATTTGGAAAGGCACCAAGAATAATTATATATATATGGTTTGTAGCTAGCTGCGTGACGTGCGTGACGAAAAAAAAGTATTATGATTTCCGGTTGTCAAAAATGTCAATCAAATTTGGCAGGAACTTGGTTTTCGCACTGTAGTTCGCTTTTCCTGGAAGATTTTGCCATGGATGAAGACCAAAAGCCAACATTGTTAAGAGATTTAGAGATCGACTTTTTGAAAGAACATCTCAATGGCTTTTCTGTTGAAGGCAATTATTGTTTTGGATATTTCGAGGGAAACAGAGCAGAGATGGATGATCTGTTAGTTTCATTTCAGGCATTGAACTCCACGTGTTATGTACTTACAGAAAGCCATTCAAAAGAGAAAAACCACAACAGATTTTCTCAAATAGGTATATAATCTCTCAGTGTTTTAAAGTGCACAGATCCCGGTTTCCTTTCCTGACTCTCCTAATTCAGGGATAATTTAATGGAGAAGAGTCGCCGTCTTTCAGAGTTTATGGTAAATTTCTTCAAAGGCAGTCTTACGCGATTTGCGAGAAGCTGCGTCTGAACTACCTATTTATATTTCATTTTAGTTTCTTTGTGTTTGTTGTTATTGCTGTTGTTATTTTTTTTTATTTATTTATCTCTACCTAAAAGGTCTATTTGGTTTAAAAACAGCGAACAGTGGCTTTGGCGCTTTGATGCCTCCGTTGGTTAATAGAGCATTGAAAGTATTGTTCCAGTTAAAGCTTGAGGAAAATTGCTTAACTTTTTAAGTAGCGAAGTGTAACTTGGTAACATTTCGGCTTTACAACACGATTGTTTTCTGCAACTACAAAACGTATATTTAATTCTTCTTGGTACCTTTCGGATGCCACCGATGCCTTCATTCTTTATTAAAGCAGTAAAAGATATATGTACAATCAACACTTTTGAATTGCTTAACATTTTATTTAGCGAAGTAAACTGTTTACACTTCGGCTTTACAACACGATTGTTTCCTGATACAACAAATGATCTGTCTATATATGAACTATGAAAGTTGTTTCACCGCTGACCATTCGTATTTGGGTCGTTTTTTCTATCCCCGCTCGTCGCCCGTGATGTAGTAACTCCAAGAAGAAGCCAGTGAGGGAAGGTGGACGCAATTGTGTCGCCGGAGCGCCCAACAATCAAAGCTGTACGAACACCAACTACACGCCAGGCATCTCGATGCACCAATTTACCGTGGATCGCGCTGTGAGAGAGAACTGGTTAAAATTTGTGCAGCGTCACCGAGTAGATTTTCAAAGAGCCGATTTCAAAGCATGCCTCATTGTGTTCCGTCCATTTCGAGAGAGGTTGTTACGAAAACAGCTTGGCATTTACTCTGGAGGGTATGGCGAACGCGAAGCGGAATAAAGTCCTCATCAAGGGCTCTATTCCCACAATACATGCAGTTGTGTCAGAAGTTTCGGAAGAATTAACGGATCGCAAGAAGCGTCAGGTTAGCAGTGATTTCCAGTCATCTTTCGATAAGGTCAAACGTAATCGATCAGAATTTATTATATTTTGGCTATAGTTGAGACGTGATGTATTGACAGAGTACGAGATGGAAGCGAAAAAGAGGAAAATCGAAGAGGCGAGAGCATCAAGTTCTAACTCGTTAGATTTTCACGACGTTGTTGATGATAGAGTTGAGAAAAATCCGTGCTCCGATTCAAGTGACATTCATGAGAGCTCCATCAATACAGTTTCCCCTGCAACCAATGTTACAATTGCTGCTCCTCTTCTGGCATGTACCACCCATTTGACTTCACCAGTTGCCTCAACATCCACAAATATTAGCTGTACAACGCTGATCAGTGAAACACCTCTCTCCGCTGTTACTCCATTCCGAATTTTAACTCCACTGCAAGGCAGCTCTTGTGTAGACTGCATGCACAAATAAAAAGTGAGAACCTTGCAGAAACAAGTTAGGCGCTTGAAGACCGCAGTAAAAGAACAGAAAAAGGAGATAAGGGAGCTAAAAAGTGTGAGTACTGAAATAAACCATCCTGTAACAGCCGTCAATTCGATGTCAATTCCACGTTTTATTCGATCCGATCAACTACGCTCAGCACACCGTTCGAAAACAATACCGTACAAGAAATCCTTACAAACAAGCAAGTGTCTCTATCCGTAACCTTGAAACTGCTGAAATATCCGTAATGCTTCCGTAATGTTCTATTCCTTCGATGTGAGACTAGTTAAACGATCCTTATCCGAGAAATAAAGGCGAAAATAACAAGCGATAAAAGCACATGTATGCCGAGGTTTGACCTAGTGTCGAATGACAACACCTCGGCGCAGACTGGGCCTAGTGCACAGGACACCTAGCATTTACACACCCTATTATTTTGTTTATTCTCTTGTACCTTCGCATCATGTAGAAAATCATTGTCCACATTCAACACGCATTAATACATTATTATGCTGTGAATTACTCAAATATACATGTTTAAGGATTTTTCACTCATGAAGACAATGTCATAGAGGAGGAATGCGGGCCTTAGGATTTGTTTGTTAGGTCAAGCGCTTGGAGTGATACAGAAACAGAAACAGAAACAAAGGATGGAGATTGGAAGTTGCAGAGGGGCTCCACAGATTCCACTGATTCCACTGGAGAGGATGAGACTGAAGAAGATCCAGCAGATGAAGATTTAGAGAAGGATATCAGGTGGGTACTATTTGTAACAACCTTCTTTGCTTTATTATATTCATAATCTTGTTCTTAAATAATGAAATGCATTCATTTACTTCTAAAATATAGTTTTCTGCTCCATTTTCAAGACTGTTTTTATGATTACTCTGGAACATATGGGCATATCCTCTTGTAAGCCAGACTTGAAAAATAGCAGAGAATTGCTCAAATTGCACACAGTCACTTTCACTATCTTCAAAGCAACTAGGAAATATAGTAGATAGGCATCAAAGTAAATAATAGGGTATCATATGATTCAAATGACCAAGACACACTTTAAATTTTGCAGAGTTGATTCTGACACTCCTGGGTATGATGAACCCAAGTTCATCATGTTCTACAGCATGCTGTTGCAACTGTTTATAATATTCTGTTTCAATTGCAAAGGAAATTCTCCAACAGCTAGAATGAGGCAGTGTGGAACCCTTGTCAAAGTGACTCAGACTTGTTCACAATGTCACCAAGAGTACTCTTGGAAATCACAACCAACTGTTCTGGGAGAATACCCTGCTGGTAATATCCTATTGAGTTTTGGAGTCTTGGTGGCTGGTGCATCTATAAGCAAGGTCTTGCCGGTGTTCCGCCATATGGAGCTCTGTGGATATTCTGGCTGCACCTTTTTTGACTTCAAAGATCTTTCCTGTTCTCTGTTTTCCTTCTATACTGGGAAAGATAACAGGCTAATCTGATAGAGAGTATAAAGAAGATAAAAAATGTGGCTTGGAGTGGGGATGGCAGGTTTGACTCCATGCGGCACTCTACCAAATATGGAGTGTACACAATCTTTTGTACCACAATCTTGAAGGTTGTCCACTTTGAATAAGTTCAGGTAAGTTTTGTATGAATACCAGTTATTAGTGTATACCACTCAGGTGAATAGTGCTTTTCATGTGTGCTGATTGGCTAGTTGGAAGTGGCTAGCAGATACTATTCACCTCCTCAACTGAAGAGACAAACATGTGTCTCAACAATGTAATTTTTCAAACCTTTTCTTGGTTTATTGACAGAAAGAAATTAATTTCTTTGGTTTCTGGGTTTCTGTGTGGTATATACCTAAATAATTATGATATAAATTATGGGTTCACTGAAATGGAATGGTCTGATGAATAATAGACAAAATGATAATGATAATAATAATAATAATAATAATAGTAATAATAATAAAAATTACAAGAACCAATGATATGTATGGTATTTCCTGGTTGTTTGATAACCTTTATTTTCTTGTTTGTCTCAGGCAAATGAAACTGGAGGCAGTCAACAGACTGAACTGGAAAGAGGAAAGAGGTGTTTTTCTTTCTTGCAGCATCTTGGTTTGCCAATTGGTATTTTTGCGTCTGATAGGCACAGAGGCATTGCAAAATGGATTAGGAAGAACTGTGTCAACACCAAGCACTATTTTGATATATGGCATGTGGAAAGATCACTAGGGAAAAAGTTGTTGGCTCTGAGTAGAGAGAAAGGATGTGAAATTATAAAAGAGTGGATGAAGGGAATAAGAAAGCATCTCTACTGGTGTGCAACCTCAACAAAGGCTGGGTTTGAGTCCCTCATCCTTGCCACATGGAATTCATTTTTGCATCATGTCAGCAACAAGCACAATAACCACCCAGATCCACTTTACAAACAGTGCTGTCATGGACAGCTTGAACCCAGGAAGAGGATTAGAGTTGGTATGAAAATCAATAATATACTGCATATCTTTTTCAACTTGCCATTGCCAGTTGTGTTTTTGTTTACAATGCACCTTAGGCAAATAACTTAATCCACTGTTGTCAACAAACTAGACCATTGTGTAATTTCTTGCATATTTACCTTTAACAGGAACTGAAGCATTTGACAAACTGAAACTGCTGTTGACCAAGAAAATGTTACTGAATGACAGAAAGAAACTTTCACCAGATGCCCAGACAAGTTGCCGTAAAGGCTTCCATGCAACCTTGAACTATTGGCATCCTAAAATGACTTGTTTTACTTGGCTGGGGACTCTCAGCAGGTAATTTTGATTGTGTAGTTATACGTTTTCTTTTTTCATAGATTTTTATTTTTCTAAATCCACCAAGTCATTGATGTAGATTGGCCACCATAAAGTGTTCTAAGGCTTTCTTAGCTTTAAAACCACTTTACTGTGACCAATCTACAAAATTAACTCAGTTGGTTAAACCAAATTATTTTGTTATACTTCTCTACTGATAGAGTACCAGTTCCCTTAGAAAATTACCCCATTTATTTCTAAGGGAGTCACTTGTACTAATTTTATGTTCATGTCTCTTGCTTAATCGGAATATATCTATGTTTTGGTGTTTCTTTCCCCTAAATGATTTCCAGTCATTTTTTTTGGATGAACCTATAAAATGGACATGAATTTGCTCATTCCTGATTTCTTTTTTTTTAAGGCACATACTTGCAAGTTTGCATTTCAATGAGAACTTACAGAGGGAAACATTAATGGCATTTGATGGAAAAGAGTACGTTTGGGTCACTTACCCAAAATTTAAAATGGGAGAGGAAGTTGTGTGAGAGGTGGCATGCCCACCTACCTATGGTTAGAATAAATATGACTACAGTGGATTAACTCTTATTTATAAGAAAACAACATGAATAATGTTTTAATACTTTGCTTTTCTTGCCATATTCTCTGGTAAAGCTGCGATACCCTTTAAAAGAGTATTATTTCTTGTTTGGAAATACCCTGAACTGTTTCCATACCTTTTTGTATATTATAATATATATAATTTTTTGTTGTTGTTGTTTTCAGGTTATGTTGATGATTTGAAGAAACTACTTTTCAATTTTTCCAAGAGAAAAGAGGGAGGAAATAATTAAGAAGTATGCATCAAGAACACCTGAGCCCCTCAATCGGCAGTTTTCAGAAAGATTGAGCAAGGAGGAAGCTATAAAGGCACATAAGGCAAAAAAGGCAATGAAGAAAACAGCATTATTTCCAGCTGGTTAGTTAATAGCTTTATCAATCCATTCATTTCAACTATCCAAATTTAACATGAAATGAATGTAACATTACAATGAAGTTTTAGTAAGTGTGAATTATTTCATTTTTGCCACCTGTCTGTGGGGGGCTGCTTATTTATCCACCTGTGGATATGCAACTCTCTACTTGAAGTTGGGAATGCCTGTAGATGGGCTTTGTTGTTAAATGTGAATTTTTTATTCCCAACTCAAGACAAGGGAGAATGAAGCATATTTGTATTCAGTCTGGATTAAACACCATTTGTCATTGGGCATACAAAGCAACACACCTTCACTGTAACAATGCACTCACATACTAAATCACCATTGTTATCCTACAGAATCAGAACAAACTTCACAACAAGCTGATGGCAACAGTTAACCAAGCAGTAGTCAATCCACTTCTAGACGCACCCGCAAAAGCAAAAGGCCATCTCATTGTCACAAGAAGAAAGGTGGCAAATAAAGTGACTCACAGTTTGTTATCCATGTCTGCTTTCTCATGGTCTTTATTACTATTTTTTGAAGTATATACAAAATGATATGGCCCATGCAAATGACACTAAACCGGGAGCATTTTTTCATCACAAATTTTTTTTTCATGGACCAATGAAGTACATTTACAAGAGTTCAATGCACCTCCCCATCCTGGACATTAGCATATCCCCTGTGTTGTCGTGTGTTGTTTTTTTTCCTTATACTGTGATAAGCACAAGCTTTCCCAGCCTATGTATCCACAAAGCCACTTTGTTGTCCATCAATATGCAACGGCTCTGATGAACCTGTATGTAAACATAAAGTGAGAAATGAAGACATCTACAGTTCAAGTAATTACCGGACCTTCATTCCTAACTGAATGACAAGAGACTCGTTTCTTATGACTGGAGAATTCAAAAATTAATATAAAACCACAAGTATCCCAATTATTAGGTCAAGCGATTAAAACAAGAAGGACATAGAACTACCGATTTAAAAGGAAAAAACCTTACTCGTTTTCTGACCCTCCACTGCGGCGACGATAGGTTCCTCCATCTTAGCGTCTAAGAAGCGACTTGTAGAAGAACGGCGCGGTTCGTAATGGCGTTGAAGTCTTCATGTTTGGTGATGCAATTGATTCGTTTGATCGAACCATCAAACATCAATTTCGCGGACGAATTAGTGACTTCTTTGCATCATCGAAACTTGAGGGCACCGACTAACATTTCAGTATCACACTGCTCGCATTCACACCTGGAAGAGGTAAAGGAAAAATTATCGGACAAACTTAGCAACGCAGGAGCGCATATCAGTCCTGCTTATGTTCAAAAGGAATCACGGTAAATCTTTCAACTTACCATGAATCCACACTCACATTTCCTTCAAATCTAGACTCCAAAGTCGATGGGGTAAGTCCATCAATATCTGTTTCTTCTTCATTTGCGTTCGGGCTTACTTCTTCGCCACAATCCGCAAGCGGCTCATCGTCTTGTGGGATGATAACACCATCGATTACTCTGGTTTCGCTATCTGAACTGTCACTCTGCTCCCAATCGAGACCCCAAGAGGAGTCACACGATTCATAACTAACCTCGGAATCACTGGATGTCGTGGAAACAGACATAGCGTTCACTGATCAAGCGATCAAACAACGTGACGTCATAACCTTGTTTCTCGTCCCCAGTCTCCTGAGACAGTTTTTATTTAGAAATCGAGCAAGTGTTGCATGAAGAAAAGCGGTCAGAGAAAAAAAAAATTATCATTTTGTGACTGTCTCACAGCTTATCATACATATTGAACTGCCAAAATCCGGGGGAAAAATTTTCGTGTCATATACACTTTAAACAAGCAAACGAAACCAAAAACCGCATAACCAACATCGATGATGGTGAGCTGGTTGTAAAGAGGGACATTGCAAGATATGTCGAGGAAACAGGACAAATTGAAATGGACAGAGGGTATGAATAGTGATCTTCTGGAATGCAAGAGAACAGCGAAGGGTCTGATATCGTCTGTAGACCCTCCACGAAACGCTACCGGGAGGAAGAAGGGTTATATCGAAGTAATGGCAGATTTATGGGAAGAAAAGGGTTACGGATACTTGGGGCTAAAAAGCCAGAATTTACGGGAGCAAGCCTCGAGATTGGAGAAAATGGAGCAAGAGCAGAACTATACACGAAATACTAGCACCTTATTCGAGAGTGGATACAGGTTAGAAATTGAGTCGGATGATATAGAAGAGAAGGCGCCCGAGGAAAATAATATTCAAGCTGACTTGCGAAACATTCAAAACAATAGCCCACAACAGCAGTTTGAAAATGCTAATTCCGTTATCTCGGATTTTCATCAGCCAGTAACAACCGAGAGTGGCAGAGTACCTTCTCCCACGGGACTGGCTAGTACAATAGTCACAGATCAAACAAAATCAAACCAAATCTGCCCGATTATGAGTCGTTTCCTTCCGAAATAAAGAACAAAACATGGAGTAATATTAGCCACGCGAGCTTCTGTAATATTGTCAATTGTGTTTGCGACGAAATCGTCTACTACAGGAAAAATATATCCAATGTACCATCTAGCCGTGCAGGGAAGAGTTTCATTGAAGAATTAACTTTCTGGATTAAGCAGTTCAATGCAAATTCTGATTTGAACTCATTTGCCTTGAAAGCATTCATGGTGCTCCCAACTTTGATCCTGCAAAAAGCGTCTGCTACTTCTAAAAGCAAGGAACACAGCGCAGCAATAGAGGGTCGATTAGCTCTCTGGAAACAAGGGGACTTTGATTTGGTGCTTAAAGAAGTGAGGTTTATACAGGGGAAATTTGTGAACTCTAAGAAAGCTAGGACGGTCGAGGACGTATCCGAAGTTTTTTTGCAAGGAAAATTGTCAGCTGCAATAAAACTCTTAGATAACGAGAGTTCGTCTGGCCTGCTCGACCTATCACCCAGAGGCGGTTGATATTGCAGAGGAGAGTTTGTTGCACGGTCCAGTTGATTAGTTATTTCATTCAAACGTGACAAAAACATAGGCAACTTTTTAGTCAGGAGTTCATTTCAAACCAATGACCAATCTGGAACTTTTCAATGCGCTCGCTCACGATGCAAAACTTGTCCTTTCATTCACAACGTAGAGAAAATATCGGGACCCAAAAGATCCATTAAGATCATTGATCACTTTACGTGTACCTCCGCCAATGTTATTTACTGCATAACTTGCACTTATTGCAATAAGTTATAAATCGGCGAGACAGGAAGACGATTGGGTGACCGATTCCGAGAACACCTACGCGATGTGGAAATAAATGACAAGGACGCATCCAAGCCAGTCGCTAGACACTTTAATCTTCCGTATCATTCTAAACAGCATATGGCAGTTTGCGGCCTTTCCTTACATCTAGGCAGTTCGGAAAGCCGTAAAACACTAGAACAAAAATTTATATTTCAAATCGGTACCCTTAATCCCCACAGAATCAACGAGCGCTTTTCATTCAACTAATTTATTCCTGTTTTTTCGTCACCATATTCCCACCAATGGCGTAGCTCCACTTTCTACATATAAATCCATACACAACCCACAATTCCTCTAATCGCTCTGACGAAGGGCTAACGCTCGAAACGTCAGCTTTTTTACTCTTTACGGTGGCTAATTTACGTTTTCAACCCAGTTGTTAACACTAAATTACCTGCTATACTCTCCCACCGACGCAGCACCACAGTTTCTTTAGAAACTTACCCCTTCATCCAGTTGATTATATTCCATCAAACGTGTATGATCTCATAGACGAAGAAATGATTTACAACTCAGCAAGCAAAACCAAGGGCTCAGCATGGCCATCGGGAATGGACTCGGAGCTTTATAGGAGACTCCTGTGCTCCAAGAACTTTAAGACTGAGGGTAAAATCCTAAGAGAAGAGATAGCTGTGTTCACCACAGGCGGCCCAAGCTCCAGCTGTGAGATGATAATCTTGCGCAATAACAGTCATGGCGGAATTATTAGAGTTTGTATGGGAATATTTACGACCGCTCTAAGGAATAAAAAAATACGTCAAATTCTCAAAAAATGTACCTCACCTTGCTTCCACAGCGTATTGCTTGTTATCTGACCGCTTACTTTGATGAAAAGAACACATTTTAGCGAGTTGTCCATTTCGAGGTTTTCAACGTACATAAGAAAAGCCCAAGGCTGAACATTCCATTTCCGAACGCCCGATCTGAGAAGCGAAAAATTCCAGCGCAAAATGACCGGGCAGCCACAAATTCAACGCAGAATCCAAGCACACATACTGTAATTTCATTTCAATTCCCTACAAACTCAATATTCTCCGTGCAACCGACGCTAAGCCGCGGTTTGCTTCAAAAATTTCCAGTTCAGAGGTTTCTAACAGCCCGCGTCCACATCAACCTTGACACACGACCGTTAAAAACCAGCTAGGTAACCTTGCCTCCCTTTTAAACTGAGTCTCGCCGGGGACCCCACGGTAACTTGGCATGAAGAAATTCGCCCGCTCGACAAGAACCCTAGGATTAGACCAATCGGCGTTGGAGAGGTCGTGAGGCGAATAATGGGAAAAATGGTCAGCGGTTTTTTAAAGGAGGAAATAAAAGAAGCGGCAGGTCCCCTACAAGTTTGTGCTGGTCATAATGTAGGATTGGAGGCTGCGATACATACAATGAGCCAAGTGTTTGAAGAAGAAGGAACAGATGGGATCCTGTTGATCGATGCAAGTAACGCCTTGAAGCAAATGAACAGGTCAGCGGCTTCGCACAGTATCCAGATCACATCCAAAGAAATGGCGCACTATGTAATAAACACCTATAGAAGCCCATCTTGACCGTTTATCTGCGGTGGAGGTGAAACACTTTCACAAGAAGGCACTACGCAAGGGGATCCCCTAGCGATGCCATGGTACTCATTCAATACATCTATAATGATTCAGAATCTGAGGGCGCACTGCCCGATGGTTAAACAGGTGTGGCTTGCAGACGACTCTGCTGGAGGAGGGAGAATCGCGCAGTTGTACGACTGATACAAGCAATTGATTAAAGAGGGAGAAAAGTTTGGATATCTCGTGAACGGGTCAATGAGCTAGCTGATTGTTAAGTCTGAGGCACTTGCAGATGAAGCAAAGAGGGTGTTTGGAGATGAAGTCAATAAACAACTGAAGGTCAGCGCCATCAAGGAGCAGTCATTGCGTCGCAAGAATACAAAGATCAATATTGTGAGGAGAAAATTCGCATATGGAAAGAGGAAATCGAACGGCTCTGAAAAGAGTCAGCCTCACACAGCGTACATTGTCTTCTTTAAAGGGTGCAAGTTAAAGTTCACCTACTTCATCCGCACTATAGATTCGTTTGAGGATTATGTCGATCCAATCCAAGAGGCGATTGACGACCTACTTCTTCCAACTTTGTTAGGTCAATCAGAGCCTCTCCCTAACGAGGTGCGTCTACTTGTCACCTTAACAACGGCTCAAGGGGGTCTGGGCATGTCAGATTTGAGAGCTGAGGCGCCACAACAGTTAGCTGCCTCGAAGTCAATAACTACTGCGCGCGTAGATTCTATCAAATCGCAGAGTACATTTATGGCGCCAGGCGAAAGCTTTACGGAGGAGCTTAAGAGACATCATCAGTCACTTAAGAGGGCGCGTGACAAAGAGAAAATGGGAGGCATTAACTCAACTCTTTCCCCAGATCTGCTGCGAATAGTTAATCAATCTAGAGACAAGGGCGCAAGTTCTTGGTTAAATGCGATGCCTCTCGCAGATCAGGGCTTAGCCCTTAATAAGCAGGAGATTAGAGTGTTACTAGAACAAGACAGCATCTGAAGTATTCAAGGAGCAAGAGGAGGAGAAGAAACGCAAGTACCAGCAGCGGGTGCTAGATGTAGAGATGGGTTCATTCACACCTTTAGTGTTTGGAACCAATGGCGGAATGGAAAATGAGTGTCAGCGTTTCCTGAAGCATCTTGCAGATAAGATAGCTCAGAAGGACACCGAGCCGTATAACACCGTTATCGCATGGCTCAGGACACAAATCTCTTTCGAACATCTAAGATCGGCACACGCATGCGTGAGAGGATCACGAACACCTTTTCACAGCAAGATAGAACACTCCTCAGACTGCAAAATAAACGTCGCCACTGCGGGAATCTAAAGTTTTTTTTCTTTGTTTTGGAGTGGGACAATTTTTAGTGGGACAATTTTTATGAAATTTCGTATGTTCATTTTATCAATTGTATCTTGAAAATAATCTCTAATTGTGAATAAAGTTATACTGTTATTATCACTGTCATCATTATTATTATTATCATTTTTATTATCTTTACCATTATTATTATTATTATCATTAGATATTCCAGGAGTCAGTGTTGCCTCGCTCAAAGGAGGAGCAATACTTCGAGATACAATCGCTTTCTGCCATCTTCGAATCGAGTGGTGGTACAAGGCAAAGACGATTATTGACTTTTTTCTTGATATCATGTCAAATCCGCTGGACTGAATAAATTGTGTTACACATGCTACCGAGCGCGCTTGAGTGTCTTTCCAATTCGGGAAGAAACGTCAGTTTTGGGTGGAAAAACTCACATATCATTTAATCTAGTGCGACGGTACCATAGCTCAAATAATCCACGCAACTGAAGAAGTTTCTTACAATCAAGCCGTCGTTTCGCAGTACAGGAAAGGGGTTTAAAGGGCCAGAGCAGGAGAAACTTCGACGCCGTAAACAATGCACAAAGAAGAAAACATTTTCGCTCTCTATTTCTGTTTAGAGAACCAAGCCAAAATAAAAGATGGGGAAATATTCAAAAGATACCCTTCAAACATGCTGATGAACGAGCTAGAGTTGAGCTATCGATGAAACAGTGGCTGACACTGTAAAAAGATGGTTTCGTTTTTCGTTTCAAAATCTATGTATTACAACAGCTGATTCGGACAGTTTTTCTTTTTGAAAATTTCGATGAAAAGCTCCACCACAGACATGTCCTGTCGACTGTAATCGTTCGTGCGCGGCATTTCGCAAACACTCTATCGGTTTGAAAGAAATCTTGATACAACGTGCTGATAGATTCACGTATTTTGCATAAAAAGCAAGTGTTTGAAGCGATCGGAAATAAGTCACGATGGCTCTTTCTCCAAAACAACCTCGTGTTAACGAAAAATGTTGAGTCAGCTCGTAGAAATTTATATGAGTTATAACCCAGATTAAAAGGAATATCTGCATGGTGCGTGACAAAGTATATAATTAAAAAAACTCCTTATACGATATAAATAATGTGCAACTATTTTTAACATTATCAGATATATCTTCATTGGCCTCACTGAAATTAACGTAGTGGCTTAATTAATATTTCATTAACCTAAGGCCGAATAGCATTGTTTATTTAGCATTTTCTGAGGTCGATACTATCTGCACATCTAAGTAGAGGTAATTAATTCAAAACCATGAGACACAATTTTTCGATTACTTGGCTGGAATGAAAATGAAATCTAAAATTTGAAGAAGTAATAATCAGATTGTTATGATAAACTTTATGTGCCATCCTTTGACCCTGCATGGTACATCATTCAAATATCTGAAGCTGTTTACCGATTGGAAATGTATCATAAGGATAATCGTCGCTCGTGACTGCAATCGATTCATTGTTTATTCAGCCTCATTTATTGAATTAAATTGATAAACTTAACGAAATATTTAAAATCATCTTAAAAAAGATGTATCCTCTAAACCCTTCGGGACACACATTTCAATACTTACTTTGAGGAACCCTTAGGGACAATCATTTCTACTGATTAAACAGTAACAACACGGCGAAAAAACTATTTCGTTACCGTCAGCTATAATACAAACTTTGTGAAACAAGAGACTTTATGTGATCTTATTTAGCAGTTAAAGACGGTCAGAAAGCGGTGGCTCGAGCTATTGGATGTTTGGCTTCATAGTTAACCACATTTAATTTCAATTTATTGATTTCTGATATTTTGTTTTGCTCTTTATTGACGTTTATTTGTAGTATATAGGAGTCTTACTTACAGCGTCAACCTCCCCCATTCGGAAACCTTGATGCCAGCGAACACTCCTGCCGGTAAATCTTGTAACTGGTTGTTGGACAAGTCCCTGGAATAAATAAGTCAGTTTAACAAAGTGTTAACTTTGCTGTATGCGACGTGTGTGTTTTCCTACATCTTGAAAGCTCCCGATACTTTTTCAAAATAATAACATTAACGTTTGTATTTACCTCACATTAGTGGATAATTAGATCAAGTTACTCTACCCTTAGATCCTAATGCAAAATAACGTTGTTCGATTAATCTGGTAACGTTTCACACCATCTGGTTTTCTGAGCAGTGGTACAAATTTTAAAGATGGCGAATACTTTGATCAGATTAATTGCTTGTCGATAGTTAAAACTCGATCGCGAATTAAAAGAAATGGAGGACACATTTTAAATCACCCGTTGTTATATTCCTTTTATCTCGCTGGTGATAAGTCCGAATTGTTTATTGGAACGCTAAGTGACCAGAGAGAATCTTTCAGTCAAAACGATGAAGAGTAACGTTGATATTAGCACATACCTTTCATGTGAAATTTCTTCGGAAACCTCAACAAAGATTTATCATCATACCTAATATTAACTGAATTTTTATTTGAGCCACGAGCACTAATTTTTTATTTAGTGCCATCCATACAAGAATAACGGTTGCACTGGGCGTTTTTAGTGCCGATTGTATTTATGTGGTCTTGAGCAGTATTGTAGACACTAAATGACTGTAAATATATGAAAATCATATATGTGAACTGCGAATAAACAAATGAATATGGAAGCGATCCTCGCATAAATGAACATTACTCAAGTGGTAGTGAAATTAAGGTTTCAAATTCCGTACAGACCTGAATTTTTTTCGGGCCCTTTTTATTCAATTACATAGATGAGTTTATTTTGTATTAAATTGATGAGCAAACACTATGGAGTTCTGCTAAGTTTTCCATCGATAGACTTTTACAACGATACTAGATGGGCAAAGCTCGGTCAAATACTGAAATACATGCTCAAAACTTTGAATCTTGATGATCACGTTGATCATCCTTGATGCCAATGAATGTTTTAGGAGCTGACTCCTCACTTAGACTCTGTTTATTTGTAAAGCGTCTTAATGTAGTTCCACTTCATATGATCATTAGTCTGAACGTGTCTTTACAATATCCCTCTGCCTCCCTTATTTTGAGTTTATGTTGCTATAATTTTACTCTCAAGAAGTGTCACGCGAAAGTGTCGCAAATCAGCTCCGAGCCAGACAACATCTTTGCTGGTTGCAGCTGGTTTTTAGCAGGTTTACAGCCATTGGCAAAGTGCTTCATCTTTCTTCGAATGAAACTCCCTGGCTGTATCGTCTGCATGCCTCGTAAGTGGACGCGTGAATTCTAAAAACTGCTGTCCTACAATTAACGCAAATGAAGATATTCGCGCGCCACGTTCAAACACCTATTGCCTGATTCTCACTGAGTGCGAAGTTGTCCGCCCAGCTCTCTCCTCTCCCCGTCCATAGTACCTCGCACGAAATGGTGTTCAGGGCACCACTACCGTATGTGATTAGATAAGTCATTTGTGTCAAAACTTACTTTTTACAACAATGTAGATTTTCTACACGAGATGAGAGCGAAACTCGTTCGTGCTCATTGCTTTTCCTGGGTTTTTATAAGATATTAATGGAAAACGCTGCGTTAAGACTACCGAATGTCTAACGCTAAATGGTAAGGCGGAATTTTCAAGCCTCCTCAGTACCAACTCTCACCGTTCCTTGATAATAGATCGACCATTGATTTGGATCATCGGATCCAACCTAAATAGGGAACTTTTACTTTTGTTTTTCAGCGTTCCATTCCTTTCGGCTTATACTTAATTCTTGAATGTTGTCTGTTGTTATTCTTTATAAAAAGATTAGCTTTTCAGTTTCTCGTATTTCGGCTGCTGTGGTGGTGACTATTTTCAACTTGTTCTCAATGAAAGTTCCTCTCATATAATTTATCAGTCTGACTGCCCTTTCTCAGTCGGAGAACCTTGACACGCTGTCGATGTGGCTAAACTTCTTCTTGGCTGTAGTCGTACGCACAATACCCTGACTCAAGGATCTCATATCTGAATATCGAATATTTCTCCTCCTAAAAATGAAATACTCTCTCGTAAAAGAATGTAGGCCGTCTGAGACAATTAGATTTGATTAGATCCTCGTCATTTCCCTGGCACCTCCCTGGGGCGTGATCGGCTGGATTATTCTTAGTCTCATTGTATCGAGAATGTGAAAGTTATTTCCAAATATTGTGAGTTTGACTGAAGAGCAGCGAGCGGCTGGAAAGGAAAATAATCACCGAAACACAAATTAAGACTGCGAAATCAGATTTGGCTGGAGACAGCTGAACCAGAGAATCGAGAAACGGCTGCTTATCACAGTGGCAAATGAGCATGTGTGTATGCAACATATAGAGACAGATCAGTTTGCGCAGTGGAGTATAGTCGTCGTTTGTATGACCGGCTCAAGCAGCCTCCGTTTTCTATTCGCTCGCACTGTTGTTTAAATCACGCATTTTTTTATCCGGATAATTTCATTCCTGTGTATGTTGTTCTATAAAAACTTATCAAGGTACAGAGGCCTAGGATGGAGTAAATATGCATCATGTAAGCCATCGGTTAGCGTTGAGTTGGACCCACCATCTTGGAATTTCATCCTCTACAAGAAGGCATAGTGACTTTACTCAGTCGTCGAAGATCTTACACACCATGCTCCACTTTCAACTTCACTCGTCTTCGCTCAGCAACCAGTTGCGACATTAGTCCGAGTCCTGGTCCACTTATCACGACTTTAACAACAAATAGCTGTACTTTTAAATGTAGACGGAACAATCAAAACCATTCCAATCTTGCGCACATTAAGTATGTATCCGATCTACATCGGACAACAACGACTATACTCATCTGACTGTGTGCACGTTGAATACTCGCTCTATTGCGAGCAAATCTGCATTATTTGCTGATTACGTCTATTAATGCAAAGCTGACTTATTTGTAAAAACTGAAACCTTGTTATCGGATAACGACCCTATAATTTCCAATACGATAGCTTCACCTGGCTTCGAGCTATTTAGTTGCCCCAAAAGGGCTCGCGAAAGTGAGAGTACGCCTCTTCTGTTATTTGTTTTTACACAGCTTCATTGGGTATGACTCATATAATACTGATATGGTATAAGATAAAAATCGAGGTGAGGCACCGCCCGTGAGATAGAAAAAAGGAAACAAAATCATGAATATAGAGATCGGTAACATCATTTAGACATTTGAACAAGAAAACGAGGAAATTTGACATTTAGAGAAAGAAAACAAGATTTCCAAAAAAATAAGCTGCTTTTTGGTCGGTTTTTCGCAAACTCTAATTTTGTTCAAGAACAGCTTTTGAATTTTCCGACTATCTCGTCTACACTGAATCTTCAAGCCTCAGACTTGTCATACCATATCGTCGACCGTACTCTAAGAACCAATCCTGTGACTAGTTGATGATCGCAAAGACACGGCGGCTTGCTATTTCCTTGATTTATTGGGGTTGATATCATTAACTCAATGTGTGACTGAGCCGTATACAGGATCTGATAAATACGCGGATCTCAGATAACCTTATCAGTCGTCAACGTATGCCTGACATCCTGTTTTAGGATAATCTGAAACTGCTATTAAAACTGAAAACATTTCGACCGCCCTTAAAGTAAGCCATGTTTCATTTAGGAAGCTGCGACCATTTGATATGGAGGCATTTCTTGCAATGAAGGGTATCGAACACAGCCTTCTGTATGTATCACCAGTTTGTTTTATACCTTAACTGCAGCGGATAAAGAATGCTCGGGCTAGACTGATTTTCAGAGAAAAAAGATTCTGCCACATAAAGTCGCTTATTTTTAATTACGTTGGCTACTGATAAGAAATAGAATGAAGTTTAAAATAGTTCCAATCGCCTTTACGATTCTTTAAATAAAATTTCTTAGCCTCCTTCTACCAAAATATGATCCAAGAATTTCTCGTAATAGACTCTTTCTTAGTAATTTATGTTTTCAGTCTTACGGTAGCCTAGGTCAACAATTTTTACTTTTCTGTCTCAAAATTCTAGAGTGCCCTCCCACCCACCCCACCTATATTATATCCCCAAAATAACCTTTGTGAAACAAATAACGTAATGGATCCTATAGGCAGTAAGGGTCACGTATAGAGAGATGACTCCTAGTGGATGTTGCTCCTCGCATAACTTCTGTTATGATCATTGGTTTTTCATTTTTCCTTTTGCTTTTAAGTAGTTTGATTTACAGAAGAAGACTCTTACTCACAGCCTTATTTTTGCGTCTTCAGATGCGTGAATTCCAGCAAATACTCTTGGTGGAAGATCCTGTAACTTGTTTTTGGACAGGTCCCTAGTAATCAACAAGTCAACACCACAAATCGTATTCTTAGAGATGTAGTGGAAATTGGTGTTTTTTTAGATACACATATGTTTCTATATCTTGAAAGTGCCTATTACCTTCCTAGATTCAAATCAGTGAATGCATAATTACATGGCGGAGTTTACTTTTCATCAAACTAATAAGCAAACACTGTGAAGTTCTGCTAAGTTTTGAACCGAGAGACTTTTACAACGATAATTTTCATTTATTTTTTATACCGTACTTGATACTCGTGCTGCGTGAAAAGCTTTATGCATCTCCCATACATTACGGGCGATTTTACGGGAAAATTATACAAGAAAAACGGTTAAGCAAAAATAAAACCTTCGACAAAGTTTATTTATTAAAACGTTGCAATAGTTTGAGAAGACAATAAAAACACGCATTGTCGGTCCAAAGGTCAAGCACGACGTCGTAACGCAATAGCGATTAACGCCAAAGTGTCACGCGAGAGTGTCGCAAATCAGCCCTAAGCCAAACAACATCTTTACTGATCGCAACTGGTTTTTAGCAGATTTGCAGCCATTGGCAAAAGGCTTCTCATTCTTCAAATGAAACGCCCCGGGTGTATTTTGGTTTTTTTTTTGGTTTTTTTGTTTTTTTTTTTAATGACTTCGGAGACAGCTAAACCAGAGAATCGAGAAAAGTCTAGTAATCCCAGTGGCAAAGAAGCATGTGTGAATGCTTACCGAAGGCTGCAAAATCAATTTTTTTTAAATACTTTTGGAGACGGCTGAACCAGAGAATCGAGAAACGGCAAAGGAGCATGTGTGTATGCAACATATAGAGACAGATCAGTTTGCGCAGTCGCGTGTATCCGTCGTTGTATCACCGGCTCGAGCTGCCTCCGTTTTCTACTCGCTCTGCGCTGTTGTTTTAATTACTTCCTATTTTATCCCGATAATTTCATTTCCTGTGTATATCATGTCCTAAACATTGATGAGGGCACGAAGATCTCGGATAGAAGAGATATGCATCATGCAAGCTATCAGTCAGCGTTGAGTTCGACCCACTATCTTGGAATTTAATCTTCTACGAGAAGGTATAGTGACTTTACTCGTCGGAGATCTTACACACCATACTTCACTTTAACCTCACTCGCCTTCGCTCAGCAACTAGTGGCGACACTTGTTGCTGGTCCGCTTATCACGACTTTAACAACAAATAGTTGTACTTTGAAACGTAGACGACGAAATCATCACCACCATTCCAATCTTGCGCAGATAGAGTAAGTATTCGATCTTCATTAGACAACAACGGCAATACTCATCTGACTGTGTGCACGTTGAATGCTCGCTGAATTGCGAACACATCTGCATTATTTGCTGATTACGTCTATCAATGTAATGCTGACTTATTTGTAAAAACTGAAACCTTGTTATCGGATAACGACCCTGTAATTTGCAATGCGATAGCTTGTCCTGGCTTTAAACTATATTTAGTTGTCCCAAGAGTGCTCGTGAAAGTGGGGGTACGCTTCTTCTGTTTACTTTTGTAACAGTTTTATTGGGTGTGACTCAAATAATACTCGTACAACAATATAATATCCCATAAAAATCGAAAATCCAAGTTACAGCAAAAAAATTCATCGAGAGAGAAAAGCAGACAAAAAAAGTCGGGGACACAATAGGCCTAGTGCGAACGGGACACAAGGACCTGTGCGAGGCACCGCCCGTGAGATGAAAAAGGAAACAAAATCATGAACATTAAGATCGGCAACACCACTCAGACATTTGAACTGGAAGACGAGATCATTTGACATTTAAAAAAGAGAACGAGATTTAAAATAATTAGGCTGCTTTTTTCGTAAACGCCTCAGATTTTTCAAAATATATCGTGGACCGTACTCAAAGAACCAATCCTCTGACTATTATCAGTTTTATTGAGGAGTTTTCAGAATTCTTGGAACCTATTATTTTTTCTCACGATCCTCTTTTCTTAACTGATGATTTCGATATCCGCGTTGATGATCACAATGACACAGCAGCCTGTCATTTTTTTGATTTATTGGAGTCGATATTAATAACGTGACGTGTGTCGGAATCAACACACGAACTGGGCCATGTACTGGATCTGATAATTACGCGGAACTTAGGAAACTTTATCACTAGCGGCTAACGTATGCCTGACATCCTGTTTTCGGTTAATCTGACAGTGCTATTCAAACTGAAAACAACTCGACCACCCGTAAAGTTAACCGTGTTTCATGAAACGCGTTTAGAAAGCTGCGATCACTTGATATGAACGCATTTCTTACGATAAAAAGTATCGAACACTGCGTAAGGCACATCCATTCATGGATGTTGAACGATTATCCTAAACTGAACAACAACGAGACCGAATACCTCATTATTAGGACACCACAAAAGGGGAAATTGGATACCTGTCAGTGCTCTTGTTGTTGACTCGAACATCAAACCTGTGCTCATCGCTAGCAGTAAAATCTCTGCGTCTGATGTGATTCCAGGCTGTCTATGCCAACACATGTCACAAATATATGTAGCTTTTCATTTCTCACAACAATTAACAGTCAACAGAGGTCCTCATTGGTGCGTTCATTACAACCCGAATGAGCTATTGCAACAGCTTTCTGAATATATCAGCAGTTTTTTTTATACCTAAGCTGCAGCGGATAAAGAATGCTCGGGATTGGTTTTTAATTACATTGGCTTCCGATAAGAAAAAGAATGGAGTTTAAAATACTTCTAATTACTTTAATTTATGATTCGTTAAACTAGAAATTTTTTAGCTCCTTGTTACCAAATTATGATCTCAGAATTTCCAATGACAGACCCGTTCTTAGTCATAGCTGTTTTCAGTCTGAAGCTAGCCTAAGTGAACTTGTTTTGATAAAATTCTTGAATGCAGTTCCTCTGAATAAAGGGAGTGCAAATACAATAGAAATCGCATTTTTATAGATATTTTTAATCAGGGCGTTTTATTGTAGTTTATTTCTCTTAATTATGATGTTGTCTTTGTGATAACCTTTCATTCATATTCCCTTCTCTTCATAGCTTTAGTTGATTGTAATATTTTAACTCTTAAACTGTGATGCGCATTTGAAAATTTGGGAAATGGGGAAATATTCAAACACGCTGATGAACGAACTGGAGTTGAGCTGTCGATGTAACAGTGGCTGACACTGTAAAAAGATGGTTTCGCGCTTCGTTTTAAAATTAATATATCACAACAGCTGATTCGGACAGTTTTTCGATTTTAAAATTTCGATAAAAAGTTCCACTAAGGACATGTTCTGTCGATTGGAATCGTTAGTACGCGGCATTTTGCAAAAACTTTCTATTAGTTTGAAAGAAACCTTGATACAACGTGCTGATCCACGTATTTTGCAAAAAAAGCAAGTGTTCGAAGCGACCGAAAATAAGTCACGATGGCTCTTCCTTTAAAACAACCTCGTGTTAAAGAATAATGTTGGGTCAGTCCGTAGTTATGTATATGAATTATAATCCAGATTAAAAAGAATATCTGCATAGCGTATGACAAAGTATATAATTAAAAAAACTCTGTGTACCATTTAAATAATGTGCAACTACTTTTAACGTTATCGGATATATCTCGCTAAAAAAATTAACCTGACCTTACCAATATTCCATTCTTCGAGTAGCATTGTTTATTGAGCATTTTCTCAGGTTGATACTTTCTGCACATCCGAGTAGAGGTAATAATTTCAAACCATGAGACACATAATATTTAAATTACTTGGCTGGAATGGAAATCTAATCCAAAATTTGAAGAAGCAATGAACAGATTGTTAAAATAAACTTTATGTGCTATCCTCTGACCCCTGCATGGTCCAACATTCAAACATCTGAAGCTGTTTACCGATTTGAAATGTCTCATAAGGATCAACGTCGCTCGGGATCATGATCGATTCATTGTTTATTCAGCTTCCTTTATTAAATTGAATTGAACTTGCTTATTGATAAACTCAACGAAATATTTTAAATCATCTTAGAAGATGTATCCTTTCAACTCCTCTGGACACACATTTCAACAGTTACTTTAAGGAACCCTTGGGCTAAATTTTTTCTACTGAGTAAAGAATAACGATACGGCGGAAAAACTATTTCGTTACCGTTAGCTGTTATACAAACTTTGTGAAACATGAGGCTTTATGTGATCTTATTGAGCAGTTATAGACGGTTAGAAAGCTGTGGCTCGAGCTATTGGGTGTTTGGCTCCATAGTTGACCAAATTCTTTCAGAACTATTAACTTCAGAAATATTAGCTGAATTTTCATTTGAGTCACGAGCACTAATTTTCTATTGAGTGACATCCATTCAAGACTAGCGGTTATACTGGGCGTTTTCAGCGCTGGTTGTCTGTATGTGGTCCTCAGTAGTATTGTAGAGACTAAATGACTGTAAGTATATGAAAATCACATATGTGGAGTTTATATGAAATAATTCATATTTGTACTGCGGTTGTAGATGAAAGTGGAAATGTGATCATCGCAGTAAATTTTCCAATTTAAGCAATTGGAAAGAAGAAGCCTGAAAAAAATCAGGGCTTCAACGGGATTCGAACCCGTGACCTCCGCGATACCGGTGCGATGCTCTACCAACTGAGCTATGAAGCCACACATTGGGAGCGAGGTCAATTTATTGAGTTCATATCTTCCCGTGCAGTGAAATGATGTGGAGTTTATATGAAAAAATTCATATTTGTACTGCGGTTGTAGATGAAAGTGGAAATGTGATCATCGCAGTAAATTTTCCAATTTAAGCAATTGGAGCAATTTAAGAAATTGGAAATTCATCTACAACCGCAGTACAAATATGAATTATTTCATATAAACTCCACATCATTTCACTGCACGGGAAGATATGAACTCAATAAATTGACCTCGCTCCCAATGTGTGGCTTCATAGCTCAGTTGGTAGAGCATCGCACCGGTATCGCGGAGGTCACGGGTTCGAATCCCGTTGAAGCCCTGATTTTTTTAAGGCTTCTTCTTTCCAATTGCTTAAATTGGAAAATTTACTGCGATGATCACATTTCCACTTTCAAAATCACATATGTACACAGCGGATAACGAAATGAATATGGAAGCGATCCTCGTAGTAATGTACACTATTTAACCAGCAGTTGAAAATAAGGCCCGAAAAAATTTAGCAGTAGTAAAAACAAGGTTCAAATCCCGTACAGGCCTGAATTTTATTCAGGCCCTATTTTCACCTCTGCCAAAGTAGCGTTTATTACTGTGTGACGATAGGTTTTCGCTCGCTACACTGGAATTTTCGGAAAAAACGTACAAACGGGGGAAAATAGCTCGGTAGAGACCACTCGCCACGATTTCCTGGCACACGGAGATCTGCTTCGAGTCAGCTTGAACGGACGTCAAGAAAGAGACAGCATTTTGGGTCCACAGTAGTTTTATTCTAAGGTCAGGCCAACAAGCGACATGACCTCTATCGTACTCAAGTTTGTAATCATCAAAGCTGTACAAGGTACTTGCTTAAGAACTAACTGGTGTGAGGTGCTACTGTTACACAAATCGCAATATTTGAATATGGACACAAAAAGAGCGGAAAAAGGTCTCTTTGAAGTTAAACGAAAACTGCTCAAATATTCCATCTGTTTCTACGACGGAAAGAATTTCGAAATTAAGAAGACGGATGCAATAAACTCTAGACCATTACAGTAGGAAACTTAGGTGCGAATTCACAGCTATAGTATAGAAAATAATACCTATCTTGATTACAGCAGAACAGCTTAGGAAATAAAAACGAAAAAGCAATTAAAAGTTTCTGCTTATCTATGCAAAGTTGGTGTGGAAACTATCGTATGAAAAGAATTTAAAGTTACGAGTATAAACTCAGCTGCCAACTACAGTGAAAACCAATTTTTCCAGGAAGACCATTAACACCTATATTTACCTAAAAAAACCATGTAATAAATAACAAAAGTGCCGACAAGCAGGTGTATATGATGAAAGCGAGTCACAACAAAAATCTATTCAAAAGCTACTGTGGTTTTTATACATTTTTTTGATTTATTAAAATGAAAGGACTTGAAATGGTTAAATGTGAAAGTTTACGAATAAATATGTTCCGAATAACACACACGGGAAAATCAGAAAATTTTCCCGTGACAACTGCGAGGATCGCTTCCAAATTCATTTTTTTATCCGCAGTTCACATATATAATTTTCATATACTTACTGTCATTTATTTATCACTTCACGGGTTTTATTTGGAACCAACATAATAACCAGCTCCAAGTTGACTTGTTAGCTCAGTTGGTAGAGCGCTGCACCGATATCGCAGAGGTCACGGGTTAAAATCCCGTGCAGGCCTGAATTTTTTTTTTCAGGCCTTACTTTCACTAAACTGCTTAAGAGTTGTTCATTACTTCGAGGATCGCTTCCATACTCATTGTATAGACCGTTTTCACGGCATTATGAGCGGTTTTGTGGCAACTAACGTCGAGCATTCACCAGAGGTGTTGTAGCGGTTGTATTCAAAAGCTCTCGTGATGTCTTCAAGCGGTTACCTTAGACTGTTTATCAAACTGTTTCCAAGCGGTTGTCTTCAGGCCTTCATCACCGCTGTTGAAGCGCTTGCATTAAACCGTTCCTGAGCGGTTTATCAGCTATTGCCTCCTGGTGGTCTCGCAACGAATGTGCTTCTGATCCCCTACTGCCTCCTATAGGAGGCGAAGCCTCATAAGTTGTCGAGATTAGAGAGTGAGAGAGTGATACAATAGAATTCTGATCTTGACGCAATTTTTAACCGATGTTTACCGGTGCCGCTACTTATTATTATTGACACTACGCCACAGTGAGAGTCACCCAGACAAATGGCTTATCCACAGGACGCATGACAGTTGGCAACATCGAAAAAAGTTCTTTATAGACTGTTAACAAGTTTATCTCCTTTCCTGAATTAAAGCCAAGCACAATTTTTAAATCTCTATTCGAGACTCTTACTTCCCATCACTGGTCTCATTGCCGGGTTGTAGGAATTACGAGTAGTAGAGTGCGGGTGTTCCGTGACGTCACTCTTTTGCAAGAAAATATATAATGACTTTTTATTGGTTGGCCCCTTTTGCCGATTCTTTCGTCAATTCTGACTGGCTAGGGTTGGCCTAAGAGCGGCCGCATTTTGGATTCTCTGTAGTTTATTTAGTTGGTTGTTAGGCAACCCATATAGCAGGCTGTTACAGAAGTCCAAACGGCTAGTTACAAAAGCATTTACTAGAATCTTTGTACATTCAAAGTTAAGAGATTTTCTTATCCTTCTGATGTTGTATAAGTGAAAAAGTGCAGTTTTACAGATGCTATTTATATGAGTATCCATCTTAAGTTGTCCATCGAACCAGCAGCCAAGGTTCTTGACTCTGCTGGCTGGGGTGATGCTACTTTCACCTACCTGCATGGAGTCTATGTTGACTTTGGCAAGTTGTTGTCTTTTTCCGATGATAATAAATTCCGTTTTATAGTCGTTTAGCCTTAGTCTGTCTTGAAGCATCCATTTTCTAATGTCCGCAATGCAGTTTTGCATAGCCGATAAAGCGGCCGACTGCTCAGCTCTAGAATCGGCATTGAAGGATATATACAATTGCGTTTCGTCGGCGTAGGTGTGCACATCTGGTAGGTGACGTTCGATGATCTTAAACAGTTTGCTTGAGTATAGGACGAACAGTAGAGGGCCAAGACAGGAACCCTGAGGTACACTGCATTTTGTTTGGAATTTATTCGATGTTCCACAATTGATGGAGACGGACTGGGATCTGTTGTGAAGATAGGACTCAAACCAGTAGTACACATGCCCCGTAATGGCGATTGAGTAGAATTGTGTGGTCCACAGTATCAAAAGCCGCACTGAGGTAGAGAAGTATAAGCAAAGTGACAAGTTGTTGGTTCATGTTAAGTAAGATGTCATTTTTCACTCGTAGCAGAGCAGTTTCTGTACTGTGGAATTCACAGTACGCAGATTGTGCTTTAGGGTAGAGCTTGTTTGTAATGAGGTAATCATGTGTTTGGGCAAACACAGCTCGCTCGGTAAGTTTTGAAGCAAATGATAGATTGCTTATGGGTCGCAGATTGGAAAACAATGCCTGGGCGCCAGTCTTCTTCAATCTCGGTTTAACATCAGCAAGCTTCCAGTCATCAGGGAGGGTTCCGCATTGTAGAGAAAGGTTAATCATCCTAAAGATCACTGGTAGGGGGGCGTCAAGACACTCAACTACCAGGGGAGTAGGCATAGGGTCAAGGTGACAGGTCTTCTTGCTCGATTTCCCAATTAAACTCTTAACGTCCTTCTGACTCAGGATTTTGAAGGAGGCTAGCTGAGCTGAGTTTGAATGTGGTGGCTCAAACGATGGACTCGAGTCTGTAGTAGCAGCTGTGTCGAGCTTGGTTCGAATGCGCTCAATTTTCTGTACGAAAAACTTGCCGATATCGTTAGCTAATTTTGTGTCGTCGTGGTAACCCGTAAAATTCAGGTCCACCTCCTGGTCAAAGAGCGTTTTTGCAGACCAGAAGAGCTTGCGCGAGTCGCTGCAGTTTGCCTGTATAAAGTTGGTGTAGTAGTCAGATCGTGCTCTTTTAATAACATAGGTAGCCAGGTTTTTCTTGGCCTTAAAATCTAACAGATCACTATGGAGCCTTGTTCCTTGCCTTGCCTTGTTTGCATTTCCTCTCCGCGCGCCTCTTTTCCTTTTTTGTAGACTTTACTCCATCATTGAACCAAGGAACAGTTGGTCTTTTAACTACGGTCTTAGTGATAGCTGGTGCATAGTGGTCAAGGACTGATTTGAATGTGTTGTTATAGGCATTGACCAGACTATCGAGGTTGTATGAAAGCAGGTTTTTACAGAGATCGGTATCAGAAATCTCGTTCCGTAGGAGCTTCTTATTGATAGACCTAATTTTCCTGAAATTTATATCCGATCTTTTAAGGGCAGGTTTGCACACTTGGAGTTTGGAATAGACTGGCATGTGGTCAGAAAATAGATAAACGGTCCATGGGCTGCAAATATCAAGCTGGTCAGACAATCTTGTAATAATAAGATCAAGGGTGTGCCCGCTGATGTGAGTGGGAGCGGTAACATGCTACTTTAGACCAGTACTCTCGAGTATTTCGCGCGGTCTAACTGCATCAGTGTCAGCTTCCTCGTCCATGTGTATGTTAAAGTCCCCAGTAATTAACAGATGGCTTGAGCAAAGAACTGCAGGTTCGAGAAATGCTGAGAACTCTTGGAAGAAGACAATTGTGGTGACGGCCGGGATGTGTGTCAGGTGTTCTGTAGACGATAATAAGGTGGATCCGGTCGGTTTCAGACTTAATATCCCACTCAGAGTACTCAAATGATCGCAGTTCAGCGGTAGCTCCTTTTTTCACAGTTAGGTTTTCCCTGAACAGTACTCCAGTCCCTTCCCCTGTTCGACTAGTTCGTGGATAGTCTAGAAGTTTGTAGCCAACAGGCGTGCAGAGTGTTCACGAGGCTGACTCCATCGGATAAAACCATGTTTCTGTTAGAGCAACCACATCTGGTTTGTATTCAGAAACAAGATCGGTAAACTCGCCGGCTTTGTTATTCAAGGATTGTGCATTGAGTAAGCAAAAGTTCAAGTCGATAGAGGGATGATCTTGAGTCATATTGCCGTTAGATCGAGTTAGTGGCCTTAGAATGTTGTTATTATGTGCCAGTTCCCACCAAAGGCGCACGCAGAGTCGCTGAACTCGCATCCATGAGATTCCTAAGGGAAAGGATCAGACTGACACAGTAGGCCAAGGGAGATGCAAAGGAGGATACAGAATCCACAGCACAGAGCATAACATCCGCTCTCTCGACAAACGACGCCAACAGGCTACTAGAGCAGATTAAGACCAACACCAAACGGGTCTTCAACACCACCAAAGACAGACATAAGCAGAAGTTTGAAAAACTCATTTGAGAAAAACAGGCGACTGTGTCACCGGTTGACACACTGTATGTTAACAAAGCTAACTGGGTGGTTAATTTATCTTCTAGGTCCCTTAGCGATGCCGAGAGAGCCCTACTGAAGAAAGGACTGAACTTCGCCGTAACTCCTGCGAATACTCCTGCCATAGAGATCATCGCCATGGTCGAAGCAGCCGTAAGACAACTCGACGCAGAACAAGCAGATACTGTCAGAGGAGCTGTTAACGGTATCCTTCAACAGGCGGAACAACAAGAGCCTAACATCACGAAGGAGATGCGAGATGCACTTAAAAGCCTGAGAGAAGACGAGTCCATCATGGTTCTCCCAGCGGACAAAGGGCGCGTTAGCGTATACCGACACCTACCGAACTAGGATGTCTACGCATATTGAGAACGGACCATACCAGCTCCTCGAAAAAGATCCGTCAGACCTGCAAGTTGTCCGAAAAGCTGCTTACCTTGAAGGGAAGCGGATATCTACCAGAGGCCGTTTACAACAAGATAAGACCCCGACACAAACAGCCGCCTAGAATATACGGCTTACCGTTCGGCTGCCGGACGTTTAGTCACATAAATTAAAGCTAGTTGTTTCTTGCAGCGATTCTTTCGACTGAGAAAAGAGTCGCTCTTTCTTCACGCTTTAAGCATAATTATCTCGTAAAGAAATCTGCATCAAATGATCCAACTTTTTTCGTCGACCGTGACATTGTTTACAAATGCAAGCAGAAACCGCGCAGACTGTCGTAAGCGCGGTGCTAATCGAACATCGTCCTCTTCTTACTACACACAAAAAAATCCCTCATAATCTTTTCCTATATCCTAAAAGCAAAGCATATATTTGAAATCGGTCGCTGAATTGCAAATTTACCCGAAAAATGGAAAATGAATTCACTTCAGTTTTGTTGTTTATCGCGATAACCTTCTTGCTAACACGTGCCACTTCACAAACAAATATTATCAAATGACATTATTTTGCATAAATTAGAGTGGCGACACGGAACACGATTAGTCCGTGTCAGGTTTCCGTAGACGTTCCCTCGCTTCCGTTCCGCCTTGGAGGGAGGGTACTGTACGTAGGCTAGGGTGTCAAATGGTTTTTTAACATAGAGCGAGCGCAATTTTTTCATGATAGATTTCCCATATCAAGGGTGATATGACTTTAAAATAACACTTAGCACTTTATTTCCAGTTCTCCGCGATGTCTCCTTTTTACCTCTTGAATACCACGTAGGCATATTGTCGTTCAACATCGTGAACAGCGAAACCTCTGACGGCGGGACGCTTAAATTCTAACCGGAACTTTCTACGCTATCAAACTTTTGTACTCAGGTTTTTTGGACAAATCTTGAACTATTCCGCTAAGAGATATCACCAGATAACATCACGTCAAAGAAGGTAAACCACACAAAGAAGTTCATTGATCAAGGTTTTAGTCCGATTGAATTGATACTAAAAAAGAACGCGTGACAAAAAAAAACATCACACTGGTCATCCACAGAGGTTATAAAAGCTGTGGCTAAGAGTAAAGTCGAGCACATAACAAATTAAAGCTAATTCAGTTATTTTGTGGAAAACAAAGCAATAGAAAGCTGAGACATGTATCCGTTTGAACGTTACGCACAAAGCACTAGATGAAAACGGTGCCTAATGAAAGACTCTCGAGTTCTATTGAACCCTTTAAAAAATTACTTTGAACGGTCTAATACTTATGAGTTTAAGTTTTTTTAAATTAAAAAGTTTTCACTGATGCATCGACTACCTTTGGATCATTATTATTTCTTTTTAGGTTTAATTACGACCTCCCACTAAATTTGTTCTCCATTCCATCACCGAGAGCGACAATCTTACTACCTAAATGGCTATTTATCTTGAGCATCCAGTCATGGTGTCCAACTAAAGGCGTTCAGGAAGTCATATTGTTTCCGTCAGCGATGCCGCACTTTCCACAAATTATAGTGCGTGTGTATGTTGTGGCAATAATTGGGGAACAAAAGTTGGAGTCACGTGATGAGTCGCATTCTTCATGATCAAGTTAAATTAAGGTCAAAAAAATATCTGAAAAAATTTTCAATTTTGCCAAAGGTAACAGTAGAATCAATAGTATGATACCAAGCTGATGTGAACTTTCAAGATCTAAGCGAAGTAGTCTGAGTTGCTGTCTTTACAAATCAAAAGACTCTGAATTATGACAGACGGATCAAAATCAACCAAAAGAGACTGATGAACTGTTATAAATCTGGAAATCAAACGATAGATATCACAGAGCTGACCAATTAATTATAAAGAGCCGAACTTTATTCGTTCAAAGAACACGTGACTATGTACTTTATTCCGTTTGATGACTTACGCCCACGGTTACAAAACGTTTGTCTCAGAAGACGACATTATTTCTTTCGAAACTTCCTTTTAACCGGACAATCGCGCCCAATGACTGGTAAATGTTCATGAGGTCCTCGCCATAACCGGATACACGATAAAAAAAAAAACAAAAAACAATAGCTTTTTTTTATGATAGAAAGAATTGATGGATTCTAATGTTGCAGACTTATATCTACGTCGCTTGATGGTTTTTATCTCATATGTCCGGCTATATTGCTGTCATTCCTGTAAGCAACACCTCATGGGTTGGGGAGGAGTCAGTTCAGCATCCATGCACTCTTTCTTTCTCTTATTTCATCCCGACACTTACCTGGGTAAGGTGTAGACCTTGATCTACTTTTGGTCCCTTAAAACAATTATAAAATCAAAGTTTAACAGTCTTACTTACAGGTGCAGAGAAGCATATTGGGAGACGCTGATGCCGGTAAAAACTCTTGAAGATAGATTCTTTAATTGGTTGTTGGACAAGTCCCTGTAATCAACAATTACAACAACAAAGTGTAAGCTATTACACAAAGGATTATTTCCTGCTTAATGAATAAAAGTGTTTGACTTCATCTTGATGTGATAGGGGCTATTTCATATTTCTTCAATGACTCTCCAAATTAAATTTAACTTGGCTTTAACCGCACTGAGCTGTTGCTGTTGCTGAATAATATTGTTTACTTGGTATTTTGTGGAGGTGGTAACACCTGCTAATCTTACTAAAAGAAACAATTTCTCAATCATGAGAAAGACGATTTTCCTCTAATTGAGTGGAGTTGAAATGATATTTTAAATTTAGGGAAGTGTTAAAAAGAATATTAAATCAACTACGCGTGCTCTCTTTAACGTCCGAGTTGTCTTTCATTCAAACATTTTAAGCTGTAGAACACAACCCTTTATTTCAAAATTATATTCAACTGCACAAAGTAGAGTACAAATATGGCGCGAATGGAGCACAAGTGAATCACAATTATCCTACGATATTGTACAGTTGGTTATTTTGTACAGTAAAAAAAACCTGTTTAACTGGACGGCGGTACGCGCTACGCTTCTCTTTCCGCTTTGCTTTTCCCGCCTTATAAAAAATTAGCAGAGAAACTCGGCAGAAAAAGCAGTTGGATAATGAACAACTTATTAGACATTTTGGTGTGTAGTATCGCTTAATGGTCGTTTCTTTTAAAATCTAGGGCTGTACAACAATATATCTCAATAGAATATAGCTTAGTTCTGGTTCATCGATTTGAAATGTCTCCTAAGAAATATTGGTTGTAACGGTAACGTAATAAATGATCATGTAGTTTGACTTTTCTCTCATAGGAGATGTTCCAGTTTTTTTGACTTGTCTTGAGACAAACTCATATCATACAATCGGTCTGCGTAGAGAGTCTTGATAGTCCATCGCGGTCTGACTATGTGGTCAGAAAGATATAGTTTTGTTTGCTGAGCTTCATTTCAAAACCTAGATAAAACTCGGGTAGTTATAGACTAAAAAAAAATCTTTGTTGGCTTATCCTTAATGATAGTAAAGTTCAGATGTAACAAGCGCTGGTTGAAAGAAGGATGTTACTAAAAGCAGAAATGGAGAATGGAGAATGGAAAAATGAAAAGGGAAATTGAAAATGGGAAATTCATTTTTAATTTTTTTGCTTGTTTGGTTTAGATTTGCTTTTTACAATGAGGAACAGATGGTTTTTCTCGATATCCACGTTTTCTTCCAAAAACGTTCAGTGGCAAAATTCAAGGAACCGAGTTAACTGATGATAAGGAAACAAAAATAAAGTGGTCCATCGCGGCTACCTCATCATGGTGATCTTCAGTCATCGCATTAAACAGCGGCAAGCCTCTGAAATCCATCGTCTACCTTTCGAGTGAACAACTAAAAGCTTATCTGAGATCCTTTCCGATGCATCGAGTGAAAGGCTTCGTCAGTTACAGCAGCTGAATTTTAAATCCTTAGAGGTTTCCACCGATCAATTTAACAACGATAGAGGATGGGCGACAGTCGATCGACAGACGATCGAGACTTTTCTTGAGAGAATCTTGATGATCACGTTGATCATCCTAGATGCTAAATCCTTTACGAGCTGACTCCTCACGTGGACTCTGTTTCTTCGTAAAGCGTCTTAATGTAGTTCCATCTCATATGATTTTCAGTCTGAAAGCTTCTGTACGATACCCTTCTGCCTCCTTTTTTCAGTTTAAGTAGCCATGGTTTTACTCAAAAGATTTCACTGGCTCTCAATGGATTTAGGCCACGCGCATGTTTTATATATTTGCAATAATGTGTTTGATACTGGTGCTGCATGAAAAGATTTATGCATCTCCCATCTATCACTGAACGGGCAAATTAAACACAATAAACAGTAATGTAAAAGTTTAACATTCTACCTCATTTATCTCACACAATGTAACAATAGTTTTGAGAAGGCAGTAAAAACACGCATGATCAGTCCAAAAGTCAATCACAATGTCGCAACGCAACAGTATACGTAACTAGCCGCAGTTGTTAACTAAACGTGCATTTCTATCATACGGTTTTATTGTAGTGCAAACTTTTCTTTTGATCGCAATTTAGTCTTTGTAGTAACTTTTTATTTATGTTCCCTTCTCTTCATAGCTTTAGTTGCTTGTAATATTTTAACTCTTAAATAGCCTGATTCTCATAGAGTGCGAAGTTGTTCCCCTGCTCTCTTCTCTCCCCGTCAACGTACAGTGCCCCGCGCGAAATCGTGTTCAGGGCGCTTCTACCCTATGTGATTGGATAACTCAATTGTGCGAAAATATATTTATTATCACAACGGAAATTTTCGACACGAGATGTGAACGAATCTCGTTCATGCTCATTGCTTTTCCCTGTTTTTTTTTTAAATGAAAAGTTATTTGAAAACGCCACGTTAAGACTATCGGATGTCTACCGCTGAATGATAAGGCGGAATTTTCAAGCCTCTCACCAACTCTCACCGTTCTTTGATCATCTATCGATCATCGATCCTTGATCATCGAATCCAATCCAATTTTATTATTCCATTCCTTACGGCTTAGACTTAACTTCTTTAATGTTGTCTGTTGTTATTCTTTTAAGGTAAGCTTTTCAGTTTCTCGTAGTTCAGCTACTGTGGTGGTGACTATTTTTACCTTGTTCTTCATGAAAGTTCCTCTCACATAATTTATCAATCTGACTGCTCTTTCCCAGCCGGGGAACCTTGACACGCCGTTAATGCGGCTAAACTTCTTCAGAAGTCGTGCGCACAATAGCCTTAACTTGAAGTTCTCATGCCTGATTATCGAAAATGTCTACTCCTAAAACTAGAATTTTCTCCCCTATAGGAAGCAGGCCCTCTGAGACAATTAGATTTGATTAGTCCCTCGCCATTTCCTCGACATCTCCCTGGGGCGTGATCGGCTGGATTACTCTTGGTCTTAATGTATCGAGAATATGAAAGTTATTTATAAAACTTTTGAGCTTGATTAAAGAGCAGTGTGAGGCTGGAAAGGAAAATGCTCGCCGAAGCACAGATTAAGACTACGAAATTTAATTGTTTTTTTTTTTCAATCTGGAGACAGCTGAACCAGAGAATCGAGAAAAGTCTAGTAATCCCAGTGGCAAAGAAGCATGTGTGAACGTTCACCGAAGGCTGCGAAATCAATCTTTTTATAACTTTGGAGACGGCTGAACCAGAGAATCGAGAAACGGCTACCAATCACAGTGGCAAAGGAGCATGTGTGTATGCAACATATAGAGACAGATTAGTTTGCGCAGTGGCGTGTAGTCGTGATTGCATCACCGGCTCAATTTGTCTCCGTTTTCTATTTGCTCTGCGCTGTTGTTTAAATCACTCCCTTTTTTATCCGGATGATTTCGTTTCCTGTGTATGTCGTGTCCTAAACATTGATGAAGGCACGGAGATCTCGGATAGAGTAGATATGCATCATACAAGCTATCAGTCAGCGTTGAGTTCGACCCAATATCTTGAAATTTCATCTTCCATAAGAAGGCATAGTGACTTTACTTGTCGGAGATCTTACACACCATACTCCGCTTTTAACCTCACTCGCCTTCACTCCGCAGCTAGTGGCGACACTAGTTGCTGGTCCACTTATCACGACTTTAACAACAAATAGTTGTACTTTGAAACGTAGACGACGGAACCATCACAACCATTCCAATCTTGCTCAGATTAACTGTGTATCCGATCTTCATCAGACACAACGGCCGTACTAATCTGACTGTGTGCACGCTGAATGCTCGCTCTATTGCGAACAAATCTGCATTTCGTGGAAAAGGAAAACATCTGTCATCTGTACTGGTTTCTAATGGTTATCCTTTTTTCTTTCTTGCAGAAACTTACCAAGATCGGAAAACCAAACAACAGTGCCGAACCCACCAACGAGTTCAAAGCCACTGCGGTTTTACCTTATGTTAAAGGTCTATCCGAACAGCTTCGCCGCTGCATACAACAACAAGGCGTACGCGCTGTTTTCAAGTCGGAGACTACGCTAAGATCTCAGTAAGTACGACGAAAAGACGCTGTCGACTCGGCTAAAGAAGATGGTGTAGTTTACAGGATTCCCTGTGAATGCGGCAAGGTGGTTTTTCGCAAACTCTAATTTCGTTCAAGAACGTCTTTTGAATGTTCCGAATGGTCTCCATCAAAACTTCGAAATTCACGCCTTACACTGGCTATAATATATCGTCGACCGTAATCTTAGAACCAATCTTGTGACTATTATCAGTTTTATCGTGATCCTCTTTTCTTAACTGGTGATTTCGACATGAGCTTTGATGATCACAATCACACGGAGGCTTGTCATTTCTTTGATTTATTGGAGTTGATATCATTAAATCGACGCGTGTCGGAATCAACACATGAACTGGGCCATGGATGTGATAATTAAGCGGAACTCAGATAACTTTATCAGTGGTCAACGTATGCCAGACATCCTGTTTTCGGATAATCTGACACTGCCATTCAAACTGAAAACAGCTTGACCACCCGCTGTGAGAGAGAAATGCCATTCAAACTGAAAACAGCGTGACCACCCTTAAAGTTAGCCTTGTTTCATTTAGGAAGTTGCGATCATTTGATATGGACGCATTTCTTGCTATGAAAAGTATCAAACACTGCGTAAGGGACACCCGTTCGAGGATGTTGAACGATAATAACGGAACAACATTTGCCATATAACATCGCTTATTTTTTTAATTACGTTGGCTACCGATAAGAAACAGAATGGAGTTTGAAATATTTCCAACTACTTTTATGATTCGTTAAATTAAAAGTTTTCGGCTCCCTCTTACCTAATTATGATCTCAGAATTTCTAAAAACAAATTCCTCTTAATTCATACCTGTTTTCACTCTGAAGCTAACCTATAGGTGGATAATTTTTACTGCTCTTTTTAAATTCTTGAATGCACTTCCTCTGAACATAGGGGGTGCAAATACAATCGAAATCGCTCAATGGACATTTTTAATCAAAGCGATTAACTGTAGTTCAAATTTCTCTTTTAATTATAATGTAGTCTTTGTGGTAACCTTTCATTCATATTCCCTTTTCTTCATAGCTTTAGTTGATTGTAATATTAACTCTTAAACTGTGATGCACATTTGAAAATGTGATGGAATTTGCGCATCTGGATTCATCATCATTATTATTATTGTCATTATCATTATTATTAATCTTAAATGGAGTGGTGAACGGACGTGCCACGCCTTGCTCCGTTATTTTTAAGTACCATTTTATTATTTTTATCTCTTTTAACCGTTTCACCCTCAATACGTATCCATTATAACATCTATTAGACAATTGCAACACGTCGGTACAAATTTGGTTGGAAAGTTAAAGTGTATATGACACGAAAATTTTTTTACTGTTTTTAGGTACTTAGATTTATAAGATAAACGGTTTCAGAGTGAAAATTTGACAAAAAATGGTTTTAAGCATTTTTTTTTCCGTTCGAACTTCGCGCGAACGCGGCCTGAAATTTGTCTCCTCGACCGCGCGGCCAAAAAGTCACATGAGCTGAGGCTGTGACGTCAGGTTGTTATACTCTCACTTGACGACATGGCGGAAAAGAAGCTAGTGAGGGAAGGTGGACGCTATTGTGTCGCCGGAGCGCCCAACAATCAAAGCTGTACGAACACCAACTACACGCGAGGCATCTCGATGCACCAATTTACCGTGGATCGCGCTGTGAGAGAGAAATGGTTGAAATTTGTGCAGCGCCACCGAGTAGATTTTCAAAGAGCCGATTTCAAAGCATGCCTCATTGTGTTCCGTCCATTTCGAGAGAGGTTGTTACGAAAACAGCTTGGCATTTACTCTGGAGGGTATGGCGAACGCGAAGCGGAATAAAGTTCTCATCAAGGGCTCTATTCCCACAATACATGCAGTTGTGTCAGAAGTTTCGGAAGAATTAACGGATCGCAAGAAGCGTCAGGTAAGCAGTGATTTCCAGTCATCTTTCGACAAGGTCAAACGTAATCGATCAGAATTTATTATATTTTGGCTATAGTTGAGACGTGATGTATCGACAGAGTACGAGATGGAAGCGAAAAAGAGGAAAGTCGAAGAGGCGAGAGCATCAAGTTCTAACTCGTTAGATTTTCACGACGTTGTTGATGATAGAGTTGAGAAAAATCCGTGCTCCGATTCAAGTGACATTCATGAGAGCTCCATCAATACAGTTTCCCCTGCATCCAACGTTACAATTGCTGCTCCTCTTCTGGCATGTACCACCCATTTGACTTCACCAGTTGCCTCAATATCCGCAAATATTAGCTGTACAACGCTGATCAGTGAAACACCTCTCTCCGCTGTTACTCCATTCTGAATTTTAACTCCACTGCAAGGCAGCTCTTGTGTAGACTGCATGCAAAAATAAAAAGTGAGAACCTTGCAGAACAAGTTAGGCGCTTGAAGACCGCAGTAAAAGAACAGAAAAAGGAGATAAGGGAGCTAAAAAGTGTGAGTACTGAAATAAACCATCCTATTATTTTGTTTATTCTCTTGTACCTTCGCATCATGTAGAAAATCATTGTCCACATTCAACACACATTAATACATTATTATGCTGTGAATTACTCAAACATACGTGTTTAAGGATTTTTCATTCATGAAGACAACAACTTTTGAATCCCCTTTGATGGTTTGCACTAAACAGAAGGTGACTGAAACAGAAACTGAGGAGGAAAATGTCATAGAGGTGGAATGTGGGTCTGAGGATTTGTTTGTTTGGTCAAGCGCTTGGAGTGATACAGAAACAGAAACAGAAACAACGGATGGAGATTGGAATTTGCAGAGGGGCTCCACAGATTCCACTGGAGAGGATGAGACTGAAGAAGATCCAGCAGATGAAGATTTAGAGAAGGATATCAGGTGGGTACTATTTGTAACAACCTTCTTTGCTTTATTATATTCATAATCTTTTTCTTAAATAATGAAATGCATTCATTTACTTCTAAAATATAGTTTTCTGCTCCATTTTAAAGACTGTTTTTATGATTACTCTGGAACATATGGGCATATCCTCTTGCAAGCCAGACTTGAAAAATAATGGAGAATTGCTCAAATTGCACACAGTCACTTTCAATATCTTCAAAGCAACCAGGAAATATAGTAGATATAAAGCATCAAAGTAAATAATAGGGTATCATATGATTCAAATGACCAAGACACACTTTAAATTTGCAGAGTTGATTCTGACACTCCTGGGTATGATGAACCCAAGTTCACCATGTTCTACAGCATGCTGTTGCAACTGTTTACAATGTTCTGTTTCAACTGCAAAGGAAATTATCCAAAAGCTAGAATGAGGCAGTGTGGAACCCTGGTCAAAGTGACTCAGACTTGTTCACAATGTCACCAAGAGTACTCTTGGAAATCACAACCAACTGTTCTGGGAAAATACCCTGTTGGTAATATCCTATTGAGTTTTGGAGTCTTGGTGGTTGGTTCATCTATAAGCAAGGTCTTGCTGGTGTTCCACCATATGGGACTCTGTGGATATTCTGGGCACACCTTTTTTGACATCAAAGGTATTTCCTGTTCCCTGCTGTCCTTCTATACTGGGAAAGATATCAGGCTAATCTGACAGAGAGTATAAAGAAGATAAAAAATGTGGCTTGGAGAGGGGATGGCAGGTTTGATTCCATGCGGCACTCTGCCAAATATGGAGTGTACACAATGTTTTGTACCACAACCTTGAAGGTTGTCCACTTTGAACAAGTTCAGGTAAGTTTTGTATGAATACTGGTTATTAGTGTATACCACTCAGGTGAATAGTGCTTTTCATGTGTGCTGATTGGCTAGTTGGAAGTGGCTTGCAGATACTATTCACCTCCTCAAGCGAAGAGACAAACACGTGTCTCAACAATGTAATTTTTCAAACCTTTTCTTGGTTTATTGACAGAAAGAAATTAATTTCTTTGGTTTCTGGGTTTCTGTGTTGTATATACCTAAATAATTATGATATAAATTATGGGTTTAATGAAATGGAATGGTCTGATCAATAATAGACAAAATGATAATGATATTAATAATAATAATAGTAATAATAATAAAAATTACAAGAACCAATGATTTGTATGGTATTTCCTGGTGGTTTGATAACCTTTATTTTCTTGTTTGTCTCAGGCAAATGAAACCGGAGGCAGTCAACAGACTGAACTGGAAGGAGCGAAGAGGTGTTTTTCTTTTTTGCAGCATCTTGGTTTACCAATTGGTATTTTTGTGTCTGATAGGCACAGAGGCATTGCAAAATGGATTAGAGAGAACTGTGTCAACACCAAGCACTACATTATTGTAGTTTGATATATGGCATGTGACAAGATCACTAGGGAAAAAGTTGCTGGCTCTGAGTAGAGAGAAAGGATGTGAAATTATAAAAGAGTGGATGAAGGGAATAAGAAAGCATCTCTACTGGTGTGCAACCTCAACAAAGGCTGGGTTTGAGTCCCTCGTCCTTGCCAAATGGAATTCATTTTTGTCATGCCAGCAACAAGCACAACAACCACCCAGATCCACTTTACAAACAGTGCTGTCATGGACAGCTTGAACCCAGGAAGAGGATTAGAGTTTGTATGAAAATCAATAATATACTGCATATCTTTTTCAACTTGCCATTGCCAGTTCTGTTTTTGTTTACAATACCCCTTAGACAATTAACTTAATCCACTGTTATCAACAAACTAGACCATCATGTAATTTCTTGCATATTTACCTTTAACAAGAACTGAAGCATTTGACAAACTGAAATTGCTGTTGACCAAGAAAATGTTACTGAATGACATGAAGAAACTTTCACCAGATGCCCAGACATGTTGCCTTGAAGGCTTCCATGCAACCTTGAACTGTTGGCATCCTAAAACGAATTGTTTTACTTGGCTGGAGACTCTCAGCAGGTAATTTTGATTGTGTAGTAATACGTTTTCTTTTTTCATAGATTTTTATTTTTCTAAATCCACCAAGTCGATGATGTAGATTGGCCACCATAAGGTGTTCTAAGGCTTTCTTAGCTTTAAAACCACTTTACTGTGACCAATCTACAAAATTAACTCAGTTGATAAAACCAAATTATTTTGTTATACTTCTCTACTGATACAGCACCAGTTTCCTTAGAAAATTACCCCATTTATTTCTGAGGGAGTCACTTGTAATAATTTTATGTTCATGTCTCTTGCTTAATCAGAATATATCTATGTTTTGGTGTTTCTTTCCTCTAAATGATTTCCAGTCATTTTTTTGTATGAAGTTATAAAATGGACATGAATTTGCTCATTCCTGAAATTTTTTTTTAAGGCACATACTTGCAAGTTTCCATTTCAATGAGAATGAGAACTTACAGAGGGAAACACAAAAGATAGTTGATGGAAAAGAGTACGTTTGGGTCACTTACCCAAAATTAAAAATGGGAGAGGAAGTTGTGTGAGAGGTGGCATGCCCACCTACCTATGTTTTAATACTTTGCTTTGCTTGCCACATTCTCTGGTAAAACCCCAATACCCTTTAAAATAGTATTTCTTGTTTAAAAATACCCTGAACCTGAACTGTTTACATACCTTTTTGTATATTATAATATATATATATATATATATATATATATATATATATATATATATATATATATATATATATATATATATATATATATATTTTGTTGTTGTTGTTGTTTTCAGGTTATGTTGATGGTTTGAAGAAACTACTCTTCTATTTTCCAAAAGAAAAGAGGGAGGAAATAATTAAGAAGTATGCATCAAGAACACCTGAGCCCCTCAATCAGCAGTTTTCGGAAAGATTGAGCAAGGAGGAAGCTATAAAGGCATATAACACAAAAAAAGGCAATGAAGAAAACAGCATTATTCCCACTTGGTTAGTTAATAGCCTTATCAATTCATTCATTTCAACTATCCAAATTTAACATGAAATGAATATAATATTACAATGAAGTGTTAGTAAGTGTGAATTATCTCATTTTCGCCACCTGTCTGTGGGGGGCTGCTTATTTATCCACCTGTGGATATGCAACTGTCTACTCAAAGTTGGGAATGCCTGTAGATGGGCTTTGTTGTTAAATGTGAATTTTTTATTCCCAACTCAAGACAAGTGAGAATGAAGCACATTTGTATTCAGTCTGGATTAAACACCATTTGTCTATGGGCATACAAAGTAACACACCTACACTGTAACGATGCACTTACATACTATATCACCATTGTTATCCTATAGAATCAGAACAAACTTCACAGCAAGCTGATGGCAACAGTGAACCAAACAGTAGTCAATCCACTTCTAGACGCACCCGAAAAAGCAAGAAGCCATCTCATTGTCACAAGAAGAAAAGTGGCAAATAAAGTGACTCACAGTTTGTTATCCATATCTGCTTTCTCATGGTCTTTATTACTATTTGTTGAAGTATATACAAAATGACATGGCCCATGCAAATGACACTAAACCGGGAGCATTTTTTTATCACAATTTTTTTTCATGGACCAATGAAGTACATTTACAAGAGTTCAATGCTCCTTTCCATCCTGGACATTAGCATATCCCCTGTGTTGTTGTGTGTTGTTTTTTTTCCTTACACTGTGATAAACACAAGCTGAGAGAGGTCGTCTGTTTTCCCAGCCTATGTACCCACAAAGCCACCTCGTTGTCCATCTATATGCAACGGCTCTGATGAACCTATATGTAAACATAAAAGTGAGAAATGAAGACATCTACAGTTCAAGTAATTACCGGACCTTCATTCCTAACTGAATGACAGGAGACTCGTTTCTTATGACTGGAGAATTAAAATATTAATATGAAACCACAACTATCTCAATTATTAGGTCAAGCGATTAAAACAAGAATGACATAGAACTACATATTTAAAAGGAAAAAAACCTTACTCGTTTTCTGACCCTCTACTGCGGCGACGATAGGTTCCTCCATCTTGGCGTCTTAGGAGAGGAGCGACTTGCAGAAGAACGGCGCGGTTCGTAATGGCGTTGGAGTCTTCATGTTTGGTGATGCAATTGATTCGTTCGATCAAACCATCAAACTTCAATTTCGCGGACGAATTAGAAACATCGAAACTCGAGGGCAGCGACCAACATCTCAGTATCACCCTGCTCGCATTCACACCTGGAAGAGGTAAAGGAAAAATTATCGGACAAACTTAGCAACGCAGGAGCGCATATCAGCCCTGCTTATGTTCAAAAGGAATCAAGGTAAATCTTTCAACTTACCTTGAATCCACACTCACATTTCCTTCAAATCTAGACTCCTAAGTCGACGGGGTAAGTCCATCAGTATCTGTTTCTTCTTCATTTGCGTTCGGGCTTACTTCTTCGCCACAATCCGCAAGCGGCTCATCTTCATATGGGATGATAACACCATCGATAACTCTGGTTTCGCTATCTGAACTGTCACTCTGCTCCCAATCGAGACCCGTAGAGGAGTCACACGATTCATTACTGACCTCGGAGTCACTGGATGTCGCGGAAACAGACACGGCGGAAAGCGACGGATTTGAGAAGTACGCGTGGTTTTGTTGTGAATTAATTGTTTACTGATCAAGCGATCAAACAACGTGACGTCATAACCTTGTTTCTCGTCCCCAGTCTCCTGAGACAGTTTTTAGTTAGAAATCGAGCAAGTTTTGCATGAAAAAAAGCGGTCAGAGAAAAAAATTATCATTTTATAACTCTCTCACAGCTTATCATACATATTGAACTGCCAAAATCCGGGGAAAAAATTTTCTTGTCATATACACTTTAAACAAGCAAACGAAACCAAAAACTGCATAACCAACATCGATGGTAGTGAGCTGGTTGTAAAGAGGAACATTGCAAGATATGTCGAGGAAACAGGGAAAATTGAAATGGACAGAGCTTATGAATAGGGATCTTCTGGAATGCAAGAGAACAGCGAAGGATCTGATATCGTCTGTGGACCCTCCACGAAACGCTTCCGGGAGGAAGAAGGGTTATATCGGAGTAATGGTGGATTTATGGGAAGAAAAGGGTTACGGATACTTGGGGCTGAAAAGCCAGAATTTACGGGATCAAGCCTCGAGATTGGAAAAATGGAGCAAGAGCAGAACTATACACGAAATAATAGCACTTTATTCGAGAGTGGGAACAGGTTAGAAATTGAGTCGGATGATATAGAAGAGAAGGCGGCCGAGGAAAATAATAATCAAGCTGACTTGCGAAACATTCAAAACAATAGCCCGCAGCAGCAGTTTGAAAACGCTAATTCCGTTATCTCGGATTTTCATCAGCCAGTAACAACCGAGAGTGGCCGAGTACCTTCTCCCACGGGACTGGCTAGTACAATAGTCACAGATCAAAACAAAATCAAACAAAATCTGCCCGATTATGTTTTGTTTCCTTCCGAAATAAAGAACAAAACATGGGGTAATATTAGCCACGCGAGCTTCTGTAATATTGTCAATGGTGTTTACGACGAAATCGTCTACTACAGGAGAAATATATCCAATTTACCATCTAGCCGTGCAGGGAAGAGTTTCATTGAAGAATTAACTTTCTGGATTAAGCAGTTCAATGCAGATTCTGATTTGAACTCAGTTGCCTTGAAAGCATTCATGGTGCTCCCAACTTTGATCCTGCAGAAACCGTCCGCTACTTCTAAAAGCGAGGAACACAGCGCAGCAATAGAGAGTCGATTAGCTCTCTGGAAACAAAGGGAGCTTGATTTGTTGCTTAAAGAAGTGAGGTTTATACAGGGAAAATTTGTGAACTCTAAGAAAGCTAGGACGGTCGAGGACGTATCCAAAGTTCTTTCAAAACTGGTTCTGCAAAGAAAATTGTTAGCCGCAATGAAACTCCTAGATAACGAGAGCTCGTCTGGCCTGCTCAACCTATCACCAGACGTCCTGCGAGGATTACATGACAAGCATCCAGAGGCGGCTGATATTGCAGAGGAGAGTTTGTTGCACGGTCCAGTTGATTATATTCCACCAAACGTGTATGATCTCATAGACCAAGAAATGATTTACAACTCAGCAAGCAAAACCAAAGGCTCGGCAGGGCCATCGGGAATGGACTCGGAGCTTTATAGGAGAATCCTGTGCTCTAAGAACTGTAAGACTGAGGGTAGAATCCTAAGAGAAGAGATAGCTGTGTTTACGAGAAATCTGCTTAAGAAATCGTACAATCCATTTTTCCTGGAAGCCTTTACATCTTGCAGGCTCATCCCGCTCGACAAGAACCCTGGAATCAGACAAATGGGCGTTGGAGAGGTCCTAAGGCGAATAGTGGGGAAAACGGTCAGTGGTTTCTTAAAGGAGGAAATAAGAGAAGCGGCAAGTCCCCTACATGTTTGTGCTGGTCATGATGCAGGGGCGGAGGCTGCGATACATGCAATGAGCCAAGTGTTTGAAGAAGAAGGAACAGATGGGATTCTGTTGATCGATGCAAGTAACGCCTTTAAGCAAATGAATAGGTCAGCGGATTCGCACAGTATCCAGATCACATGCAAAGAAATGGCGCTCTATGTAATAAACACCTATAGAAGCCCATCTAGACTGTTTATCTGCGGTGGAGGTAAAATACTTTCACAAGAAGGCACTACGCAAGGGGATCCCCTAGCGATGCCATGGTACTCAGTCAATACATCTATAATGATTCAGAATCTGAGAGCGCACTGCCCGATTGTTAAACAGGTGTGGCTTGCAGATGACTCTGCTGGAGGAGGGAGAATCGCGCAGTTGTACGACTGATACAAGCAATTGAGTAAAGAGAGAGAAATGTTTGGATATCTCGTGAACGGGTCAAAGTGCTAGCTGATTGTTAAGTCTGAGGCACTTGCAGATGAAGCAAAGAGGGTGTTTGGAGATGAAGTCAATATAACAACTGAAGGTCAGCGCCATCTAGGAGCAGTCATTCCGTCGCAAGAATACAAAGATCAATTTTGAGGAGAAAATTCGCACATGGAAAGAGGAAATCGAACGGCTCTACGAAATTGAAAAGAGTCAGCCACACAGCGTACATTGCCTTCACAAAAGGGTACAAGTTAAAGTTCACCTACTTTATGCGCACTATAGATTCGTTTGAGGATTATGTCGATCCAATCCAGGAGGCGATTGACGACCTACTTCTTCCAATCAGAGCCTCTCCCTAACGAGGTGCGTCTACTTGTCACCTTAACAACATCTCAAGGGGGTCTGAGCATGCCAGATTTGAGAGCTGAGGCGCCACAACAGTTTGCTGCCTCGAAGTCAACTACTGCGCACGTAGATTCTATCACATCGCAGAGTACATTTATGGTGCCAGGCGAAAGCTCTATGGAAGAGCTTAAGAGACATCACCAGTCACTTAAGAGGGCGCGTGACAAAGAGAAAATGGAAAGCATTAACTCAACTCTTTCCCAGATCTGCTGCGACTAGTTAATCAATCGAGAGACAAGGGCGCAAGCTCTTGATTAAATGCGATGCCTCTCGCAGATCAGGGCTTAGCCCTTAATAAGCAGGAGTTCAGAGACTCGCTACGCTTACGGTATATTTTGCCTCTAGTCGATCTACCAAGTCTGTGTGTGTGTGTGTGGGGGGGGGGGGGAATAAATTTACTGTAGGCCATACCCTCTCATGTAAAAAGGGGGGCTTTGTAGCGCAGAGCCAGAGCAAGAGAAACAACACCGTAAACAATGCACAAAGAAGAAAACATTTTCGTTATCTATTTCTGTTAAGAGAACCAAACCAAAATAAAAGATGGGGAAATACTCAAAAGATACCCTTCAAACATGCTGATGAACGACCTAGAGTTGAGCTGTCGATGTAACAGTGGCTGACACTGTAAAAAGATGGTTTCTTGCTTTGTTTCAAAATCTATGTATTACAACAGCTGATTCGGACAGTTTTTCTTTTTTAAAATTTCGATAAAAAGCTCCACAGAAATATTTTGTCAATTTGAATCATACGTACGCGGCATTTCGCAATAACTTTCTATCAGTTTTAAAGAAACCTTGATACAACGTGCTGATTGATTCACGTATTTCGTGAGAAAAAAAAAAGTGTTCGAAGCGGTCGAAAATAAGTCACGATGGCTCTTTCTCCAAAACAACCTCGTGTTAAAGAATAATGTTGAGTCAGTCCATAGTAATCTATATGAATGATAATCCAGATTAAAAGGAATGTCTGCAAGGTGCATGACAAGGTATATAATTAAAAAACTCTTGATACCATTTAAAAAATATGCAACTATTTTTAACATTATCGGATATATCTTCATTAGCCTCACTGAAATATAACCTGGTTTTATTATTATTTCATTATCCTAAGGCCGAATAGCATTTTTTATTTGTATTCAGGAACCCTTGGGCTCCGTGATTTTTTTTATAAAACGGTAGTAGTATGGCGGAAAAACTATTTCGTTGCTGTTAGCTGTAGTACAATCTTTGTGAAACTTGAGGTTTTATGTGATCTTATTAAGCAGTTATTGGGTGTTTGGCTCCATGGTTAACCAAATTCAATTTCAATTTATTGATTTCTGACTTTTTTGCTTCACTTTTCATTAACGTTGATTTACAGTAGAGGAGTCTTACTTACAGTGTCAACATCCCCCGGTAGGAAACCTTAATGCCAGCGAACACTCCAGACGGTAAATCCTGTAACTGGTTGTTGGACAAGTTCCTGGAATAAATAAGTCATTTCAACGAAATGTGAACTCTGGTGTCTGCAACATGTGTGTTTTCCGACATCTTGAAAGCACCCGATACTTTTTCAAAATAATAACATGAACGTTTGTATTTACCTCACATGAGTGGATAATTAGATCAAGTTACTCTACCCTTAGATCTTCATGCAAAATAACATTGTTCGATTAATCTGCCAACATTTGGAGGAGGGATGGTTTTCTGAGCAGTGGTACAAATTCTAAAAGATGGCGAACATTTTGGTCAGATTAATTGCTTGTCGATAACTTAAACTCGCAAATTGAAAGAAATGGAGGACTCATTTTAAATCCCTTGTTGTTATATTCTTTTAACCCGTTGGTGCTAAGTCCGAATAGTTTATTGAAACGCCAAGTGACCAGAGAGGGAATCTTTCATTCGAAACGATGAGAAGTAACGTTGATATTAGCAGGTAAATGTAATGTGAAATTCTTTCAGAACTCTCAGCATAGATTTATTAACACACTAAATATTAACTGAATTTTCATTTGAGCCACGAGCACTAATTTTCTACTGAGTGACATCCATCCACGAATAACATTTGTACCGAGCGTTTTTAGCGCCGGTTGTCGTTATATGGTCCTGAGCGGTATTGTAGAGACTAAATGACTGTAAATAGATGAAAATCATGTATGTGAACTGCGAATATATAAATGAATATAGAAGCAATCCTCGCGTCAATGAACGCTGCTTAAGCATTAGCGAAAATAAGGTACAAATTCCGTACAAGCCTGAATTTTTTTCAGGCCTTATTTTCCCTAGCTACTGCTTAAGTGGTGTTCATTACTGCGAGGAAATCAGTACTCATTTCTTTATCTGCAGTTCACTTATATAACTTTCATATATTTACAGCCATTTATTCATCAATTCACGGGTTTATTTGGAAGCAACATAATGATCGGCTCCTAATTGGCTTGTTAGCTCAGTTGGTAGAGCGCTGCACCGGTATCGTAGAGGTCATGGGTTCAAATCCCGTACAGGGATACAGCGTTTCATGCCTCATTTTCACTACTGCTTAAGATTGAGATGTTCATTACTGCGAGGATCGCTTCCATACTCATTGTATAGACTGTTTTCATAGCATTATGAGCGGTTTGTGACAACTAACGTCAAGCATTCATCAGAGGTGTCATAGCGGTGGTATTCAAAAGCTCACCAGCGATGTCTTTAAGCGGTTGCCTTTGACTGTTTCTCAAACTGTTTTCCAGCGGTGGTCTTTAGGCCTTCATCACCGCTGTTAAAGCGCTTGCATTAAACCGTTCCTGAGCGATTTAGCAGCTGTTACCCCCTGGTGGTCTTGCAGCGAATGCGCTTCTGAGCCGTTTTTTTGTGGCTAATGCCTTCTACAGGAGGCGAAGCCAGATAAGTTGTCGAGATTAGCGAGTGAGTGAGTGAGTGAAACGATAGAATTCTGATTAGTGTTTTTTCGGTGTTTTCATTCCGACATTCGTATTTGATACACAGTTGAATTCTCTTCTTTTGTGATTTCTAGCTTATAGCCACTAGCATATCATATTTACAGACTTTACAGTTCTAACCTTGACACTACGGAAGACAGCAAAAGACGATAAACATATCACAATCATTTCCGGATTGCGCGCGATTCAAAACAAAGTTTTCCCTGTAGAAATAGATGTGATCGGCACAATAATACAGAGGAAAAATTTTCCTTCGAAGAGAGAGCGTTTACCGTTTAAATCAACAAATTATGTGAGACCGAAGTTATAATAATCTTTTGGTTCTTCCTGTGACACTACAAAAGACGATAAAACATCTCAAAATAGTTTCTCAGTGCCATCCATCGAAGTATAATTGAAATCAAAACTTTTCCTTGCAAAAATATCTTAGTAGCTGTGATCTGAACATCATGGAAGCTTTGCGCAATTTTTTTCTTCAAAAAAGGAGAGTATTTTTCTGTTTGAATCAACGAATTATGTCCAAAGAGCCGTTAAATTTGCGAAGCGAGGAAGCTGCGAAATACGTACCCCGAGTTATTCAACAGAATGATGGAACGGTAGATCACCGGAATGGCGAAACATTTTAAGACGCGGAGTGACGGAATATTTTAAAACGCGGAATGCCTTTTGGTTTTGAACAAAAGTCTAAAAGAAAAAAATGGAATTGCAATGCAATAGGAAAATGTTTTAAAAATTGTGCTACACCAGCAGCCACATGCGGTCTTTCACTGTCTCTTTTATGGAGGATGTCTTGAAATGTTGAATTTTGAAATTTGTGTCTTAGTTTTCGAGGGTCTTTGCTTTCGTTACAACCGTTTCCTTTAAGCGTTTCATCAGCAGTGTTGTATATAGTGTTTGTATACAGGCGTTCTTTAAACGACTAGTCTCAACCAGAATGCATTGCGGCGAAGTGGCCATTCTCAACGTTTTCTGTATTACAGTAAAGGTAAGGCTTAAGGTGAGAAGCGATTGGAAAAACTAAAGCAACTCCTGAGGTGTTTTCTGTCTCAGATTGCTCTGAAATCACTTAACATACAAGAGCATAATTCTGTTACTCGTTTTCTTGTTACTCCGTTACTCCTTGCCCCGTTACTCTGTTTAGTAACACCCTTATCATAGAGGGAATCTCAAGTTTGTGAAGGCCACTACTTAAAATAAGTTGACTAGGCCGCGTAAGAGGGGCTGCAACCCGAAGTAATTATTTTTCTTCATTGTTTCCTATTTATTTATTTATTATTTATTATGCAGTTGTCCTCATTTTTTGTTTTGCTATTTCTTGATTACGGCGTCAACTGCCTAAAGCGAGAAACTTCAATGTCAGCAAACACTCCTGGCGGTAAATCCTGTAACTGGTTTTTGGACAAATCCCCGAAACCAATAATTCATCTCAACGGAGCGGGAATTATGCTGCCTCTGATATATCTTCTCCTACATCTTGAAAGCACATGATACTTTTCAAAATTCTAGAAACGTTTTCATTTACTTACAATTCAGATTAACGGATAATAACTAGTTTGACATTTCTCTACCCTGGAGATCCTATTGCAAAACTGAATGCGTTCAAAGCAATCTGCCTACCACTTTCACACCATTTTTGTTTTCTAAGTGGGGGTGCACATTTTAAAGAAGGCAAATAATTTAATCAGATTCATTGCCTAAAATTAAAACGCTCAAATTTAAAGAAATGAAGGAGACATTATTTGATCACCCTCTGTTAGATTCCTTTTAAACTCGCTGGTCGTATATTCGAAACTTAAACTGACCAACCAACAAACGGCTTCCTCGGAGTTTCCGTCCTGACCGCTTAAAGTACTACCGCTTATTGTTCGTTTTCCTCGAGGACCATTCAATCGCATGATCGAAAATACACCTGTAGGTGACCACTTCAGGCTTTATCGTCTCTGTGCAACAAATTTTGCCTAAGTTTAGGATCCTTGGGTATTTACGCGACCCAAGAGATTGGAAGACATAAGCAACGTAGTATGGGGAGCGAAGAAAAGCGTCACGCTGTTTTCAAAGTTTATGATGTTAGTATCACTTTCTTTATCGTCTACTTTAACTTGTTGATTTTTAAAAAGGAGGCGAAATAGATTGAAACTGTCGGAAAAGTGACGTCAGCCGTGTAACCTCGCAACGCAAAACCAAGGGTGGTCTTTAGGATTGTGGGTTTGTAAAAGATATAGGCTAAGATCGACGCCATACGAAGCGTGTGACGACTAGAATAAAGATAGGAAAAGAAAACTACGCGAGTGACTAGTGTTGCTATACTGGGATTTCCAACTCTAACTGGCACCTCCGACGGGACGGAGATCGAGACATGGAACTGGAGGCACTTCAGAAGAATTTGGACGCAAAACTCAAGCTTTTGGCGTACAAGCAAGAAAAGGGAAAGGGCATTGTGGACAAGGCAAACGCGACAACTATTGGGAGACACCGTGACGGGTTGGTGTGTTTAGCAAAAGAAGCGGACGAGATCAAATTAAAGATCGAAGAGAAGAAGATTGCAAAGGGTGAGCAAATGGACGAGGTATGTGCATGGAGCAATGAAATAGACAAATTTATTGAGGGTGTAGACGCGGAGATCGAATACCTTGGGAAGTGTTTGGGGGAGGTGAAGAAAAAATCGCAAATGGCCGAAAAAGAAAGCGAGAAAGCGACAATCGCGAAGGAGAGAGAGGAGCAACTCGCGTTTGAAAAAGCACAATGGGAAATGAAGCTTGATTACGAAAAAAAATCAGAAGAATTAGGTAGCAAAAAAGGGAAAGGGTTATCAGGCGATTCCGGAATGCACGCAAAGTTGCCAAAGCTATCAATAACGAAGTTTGATGGGTCCTTCGAACAATGGCTCTCTTTTTGGAACAAATTTTCCGCGGAAATAGACGCGACGGATCTGTCAGCAGTGACAAAGTTCGCTTATCTAAAGGAACTCCTTGTTACAAAGGTACGAGCGGACATAGATGGACTCCCGTTCAATCTTGAGGGGTACGAAAGGGCGAAGGCCATCCTAAAATCGGAGTACGGGAAAACGTCAAAAATTGTAAATGCATATGTAAACAACATCATGGGTTTGCCTACCATCACAAGCGCCAGTCCAAAAGAAATTAATGAGTTTTACAAAAGGCTTCTGTTCAAAGTACAAAGCTTAGAGACGCTCGGGAAGTTACGTGAAGTCTCCGGAAATGTGAGGGCGGTGTTAGACAAACTGAAAGGAATAAAGGGAGACTTAGTCCGGGGACACGAAGATTGGCGAGACTGGGATTTCGCTAAACTGATTCAGGCAATTAAAGGTTGGAGAGACATAAATTCAGAAGGAGAAGAAGGCGATGGTGCGAGTGTGTCCAAGAGGAAGAATGATCGCAACGACTGGAATGGCCGCGTTCCGCCGCCACGCGGAAGGTCTTATCAGGTCCAACAACAAGCAAATGGAGGACAGATGCGCGGATGCGTCTATTGCGATGACACGAACCACACATCCGCTAATTGCACCAAAGTTGTCGCGGTCGGAGACCGCAAACGAATTCTGAGCCAAAAACAGTTGTGTTTTAATTGTACAAGTGACAAACACAGAGCAGACAGCTGTAGAAGCCGCGGGTGTCATAACTGTCAACGCCGACATCACACGTCAATATGTGATCACCCACCAAACGGTCACACAACGAGGGGAAGATTTATGACGGCACAAAACAAAGGAACAGAGAGAGTCGTGTATCCCGTTGTTGTCGTAGAAGTAAATGGAATCAAATGCCGCGCACTCCTAGACACTGGGGCAGGCAGCTCATACGCGTCGTCAGCTATCCTTGAACACCTGGGAAACAAACCGCTACGAGAAGAATTCAAGCGCATAGAGATGATGCTTGGGTCAACAAACAAGGTCATCGGAGTTCATAGCGTGACGATTGGCAGCCTTGATGGAAAATTTCGATTGGAAACGGAAGTCACCAGAGTGGACCGTAGTACATTGCTATCACTTGACAACCCAGGATATGCTGGGATACTGGAGAAATATCCCTACTTGGATGGGGTATACATGGACGACAGAGACGAGAAGCCTGAGCTACCAGTCCACATTATCCTGGGTGCGAGCGAGTACGCGAAAATAAAGACAGAAACCATACCAAAGATCGGACTTGAACTTTGTGCACGTTTCCACCCAGTCGCGTTAACAGGTGATATCAAGCAAGCGTTCTTACAAGTACGAATACGGGAAGAAGACAGGGATGCCATGAGATTCCACTGGATCACGGACTTGCAATCCAGGCGAGTGGAAATACTGAGATTCACGAGAGCTCTGTTTGGTTTGGCCCCATCGCCCTTTCTTCTTGGGGGAGTTATCAAACAACACCTGGAAGCCTGTCGTACCGAGAATCCGGACCTGGTGAGGGAAATAGAGAAGAGTCTATACGTCGATGACCTTATCAGCGGGGGACCCACCGTAAAAGCTGCCCTTGAAGTCAAAGCAGGCGTCACCCATGTCTTTAACCAAGCCTCATTCAAGCTGCACAAGTGGCATTTAAATGTTCCGGCAGTGGAGTCCCCTGGTGAGTCTCTTAGCGAAGATACTACATTCGCGAAAGAACAGTTGGGTGCACCTCAAGAAGGAGGGGGATCTATTCTCGGGCTTCCATGGAACAAGCGACAAGATACCATTGAAATAAATTTCCCAACTGACCGCACCCAAGTGACAAAAAGAGGGATACTAGCGAAGATAGCAAGAGTGTATGACCCGTTAGGGCTCGCAGCGCCTATGACATTGAGTGGAAAACTACTGTACCGAGACGCATGTGATTTGAAAGTCGGATGGGATGCTCAACTTCCTGGTCAACTGGGAACCAAGTGGTCAAGATGGGAAGCACAGCTACCAGTGAGCATTTCCGTACCCAGAGCCATACCTCAACACTTTGAAGAGATCAGCAACATTGAGCTACATTGTTTCGGCGACGCAAGCGGACAAGGCGTTTCTGCGGCAGTGTACGGTGTCATATCTCAACCATCCGGGAATAGTGTTGGGCTGATAGCAGCCAAAGCTAGACTGGCGAAGCAAGGCCTCACCATCCCCCGCCTCGAGTTGGTCTCCGGTCACATGGCGACCAATCTCATTGTGAACGTTAAGGAAGCATTAGAGGGTTTCCCAGTTGGAAATATGGTTTGCTGGTTGGACAGCAGCGTTGCGTTACATTGGATCAAGGGAGCAGGGAGTTACAAGCAGTTCGTAAGCAATCGAGTGCAGAAAATCCAGCAACACCCAGAAGTAAACTGGCGTCATGTGGGTACAAAGGACAACCCAGCTGACCTTGGCAGTCGGAGCGGAAGCGTGGAAAATGAAGAGCTATGGTGGAGAAGGCCTGAGTGGCTACTAGACCGAGAGCGATGGCCAGCCGATATTAAGACAACGGCCACACCAGACAGTCAGGCGGAAGCAAAAGTGATACGGGAAGTATTCGCTGTAGCACAAGCTAAGACAGACATCCTAGACGCCTTGCTGATCAAGTTCAACTTATGGAAAACCCTAAGGGTTTGTGCGTGGGTGACTCGATTCATACATAACCTACGGAGCGAAAAGACGAGAAGATCTAAGGGACCACTCACGACAGAGGAGATCGAGATGCAGCGACACCTGTGGCTAAAGCGAACACAGGTGAATTTCAAGAGAGACGAGCGGTTCGAAGATCATCGTGTTCAGCTGAACCTACAAGAAAACGCAGACGGGTTACTGGAATGCCGAGGGCGGATTCAGGGAGACTATCCCATTTACTTGCCTGAGTCTCATCCGTTCGCGGAGAAGATGGTGGCAGACGCACATATCAGGACACTCCACGGGGGAGTGAGCCTCACAATGGCAAAGATTCGTGAAAGGTACTGGGTTCCCAGGTTGCGTCGCCTTGCAAAAAGAGTCGTTAAAGCTTGTAACGGCTGCAAGCGGTTCCGCGCCACAGCGTTCGCGGTTCCGCCACCAGGACAGCTACCAAGGGATCGTACCGAAGGAGAAAATGCGTTCCAAGTAGTCGGAGTGGATTTCGCCGGACCACTGAAGTATAGAAAGGGGAGGAATCATGAAGGCAAAGCTTACATAACGCTTTACGCCTGTAGCCTGACCAGAGGTATTTACCTTGAGCTACTACCCAGCCTAGAAACGGGAGAATTCCTTCGATGCCTGAAACGGTTTATCGCCCGACGTGGGCGGCCAGAAAAGATTTACTCAGACAACGGGAGTACCTTCGTGGCAGCAGCTAAGTGGCTGAAACAAGTGATGACTGACGAACGCCTCAACGAATTCCTCTCCCGTCAAGAAATCAAGTGGCAATTCAACCTGAGCAGAGCACCCTGGTGGGGAGGGCAGTTCGAGAGAATGGTTGGATTGGTGAAGAGAAGTCTACAGAAGACCATTGGAAACGGGTTCCTAACGTGGACCGAGTTAGAGGAGGTTATACTAGACGTAGAGGTTGCAGTCAACAACCGACCTTTGAGTTACGTGGAGGACGATGTGCAGCTACCGATCTTGACCCCCCACTCCCTGTTGTTTGGACAACCAAATGCACTACTCGAGTTGGAACCGCACCGCATAGAAGACGGTGAATTACGCAAGCGAGCAAAGTATCTCAGACGATGCAAGGAGGCCGTCTGGAAGCGATGGACGGGGGAGTACTTAAAGGGGCTGCGCGAACGCCATCGTCTAAAGAATCCTGGAAAGGCCGAAAATCCTATTGTGGGCGAGGTCGTGCTGATCAAGTCGGACGACAAGAATCGCGGGAAATGGAAGGTCGGGATCGTCACGGAACTAATCAAAGGGCGTGACGGTGTTGTCCGGGGAGCAAAGTTGCGCACAGGGACCTCACATCTAGAGCGAGCAGTACAGCAGCTGTATCCGTTAGAACTGTCATGTGATCGACCGGGAGACGGCGACAGACCTCCAACGACCGAGTTGCGCATTGAAGCGCCAGCGTTCAGGCCTTCCCGTGATGCAGCCGTCGCAGCAAGATTACGTATGGAGGATCTTGCTCACGATGAGGAAGGGGATTGAACTTTGAACCAAACCGAAACAGATTGGATGACAACAGCGGATCGGATGCTTGAACATTCTACTTATGAACTGAACATCTGCCACTATGGCTACTGATTGATCAATGATTAGTGTGATTAGGGAATCGATTGAGAATTCTAGATGATAGATTCGTTCGTAAAATTTAAGCGATAAGGTTCATTTCTCGGCAGACATTTGCTCTCCGAGACAAATGGGGGGAGGGTGTCGGAAAAGTGACGTCAGCCGTGTAACCTCGCAACGCAAAACCAAGGGTGGTCTTTAGGATTGTGGGTTTGTAAAAGATATAGGCTAAGATCGACGCCATACGAAGCGTGTGACGACTAGAATAAAGATAGGAAAAGAAAACTACGCGAGTGACTAGTGTTGCTATACTGGGATTTCCAACAAAACATCATTTTGGGTCAATCGAAAAGGGTACGGAAGTTTTTATATATTAAATACCGTTTATGAAGTTGTAAACAAAAACATGCAACTAAAGCGAGAATGCTTGTGAGTTTGATTATTTAGGAAGCCGTTTTGGGCTCAAAGAAGTCTCAGAAGGAATTTCATGGGCAGTACGAGAGATAATTGTACAAATAAGGTGTGATCGTAAAGATATGCAATGGGTAAAAAATGTCGATGAAGTCGCAGACAGAGTTTATCGAGTGGCGATAAAAGAGCGCGATTATAAAAAGACGAGGAATGGGTGGAAAAACATTTGGCTCATTAAAAAAATGTTTGAACTTTGGACTATGATGGAGCCGCAGTAAGAGGTTATTTTGAAGCTAAGTTCGAGCGTCAGCTGTACGAAAGAGAATGTTTTTCAAGCGCATAGTGGATCGAAAACTTATTTTGCCCGATGGACGCCGGCGCGAAGATTGAACTTTCTTAACTCCCTCCCATATGTCATCCATTTGATAAGCAACATCAAGATATGAAAAATAGAGTCTAATCTAGAAAAAAACGAAAAACTGAAATCTTCCTCAAGCTAATCCAAAGAAACATGATTCGGTAGCTGTCCTGCTTGAGAGAGCGGAAATTTGACTTTGGTGACTTTTTTGAGTTTTTTTTTATGAGGAGGAGCATAGACAACATTTAAGAGGGGTGAGGATTTGAATCAATTATCTTGATTACTTGTTCATGCGTGTACCTTCATGGAAACGAAATTAGAGATCAAGGGACAAGAGTACTTTAATGAAAGACTATTTTCCTCCAATTCAATTCGGCCGGGGTTGTCCTAGAGACGTTAACATTTCAAATAAATCCCACCCTAAGACTACCACCTGGACCATCTCCAGAACTCATGTTTAAGTTTAAGCTTTGAAACTAAAGGATATTCGTAAAGTTAATATCTTTTTCGGGGAAAGTTCTATGATAGAGTTCAATGCTTGAATAAGCTGTCTAGAGATAAAACTATAAGAATTTTCCAAAACCAAAACAAAAACTTGTACCCGGAATCGAAACTGCTATGTCACAGGCACACCATGATCCTAATAGATAACGCATGTTTTAAAGCCAAAACATTCCTTGATAAAATCACACCACCTCAGGAATATGAAACCTTATTATCGGCTCAATGGGCTAAAGAGGGTTAAACAGCGAAGATTATTTACCAGTTATGTCATCATGTTGAACGAGTTGGTAACACATAGTGAGCATTATGGAATTGTATTGTTTGAATTAATTTCATAACTGGATCTAACCATGCTAAACGACATTTTGTTATCCAGTTACCATGGTACACTTAAGTCCCCAAGGGATGTAGATAAGACTCTTACCGGACTCCAAATAAATATGAAATGTAAGTGGACTAAGTTGTACAAGAGAAGTTGCCAATCTAAGAAATATTGTACTGTTTTATATTTTTTGACGGGATGTTCAGATTCCAACTCATTCTGATGTGAAAGCCCATATCATGTCTCTATACATCGGCACGTGATTATAAAATCACCAATGAATGTTCGTAAGCTAAAGAAACATCATTCTTACAGATATTCCAGTCTTGTGTTGTTACTAAAGGCCCCTGCTGGCAAGTTCTGCAACTTGTTTTTGGACAAGTCCCTAGGAACAAATTAACAAATCAATTACCTATTTATGGAGGGAGTAAGTTTCTAAAGAAACTTTGGTGCCGCGTCGGTGGAAGAGTGTAACTTATTTGATAACGTAAATTAGCGATTTGCTCTGACGAAGGGCTAACGCTTGAAACGTTAGCTTTGAAACTATATACGGTAACCAATTTACGTTATCAAATCAGTTGATTATACCAAATTACCTAAGTATTTTATTTTCTACACTGGTAACCTGAATTACCTAGTTTTCAAATATATAAGAGAATCGCACTGTCCGTATGGTGCTTGTTAATTTGAGCTTCACGTACAAATGAATCAGCTATGAGTTTTTCCTTTAACTTCAAACCATTTGTCGATCTAATGGCTGAAAAGATCTGATGAAATGTACATTCATCAGGATTATCCTTATGCCATTCACCTTTTTGATCAAGCAGTGACCATTTAAACAAGATAACTTTTATGAACTAATAGATCAGAAAACCTCCTCCAACAATTCGGTTTGAACGTTTTAACCAATTCCACATCCACGAGGAATATCCGTGGCGAACAATTTCTTAACAAGTTTTGCCCAGTTTTTTTTGGCTCAAACGATTACCATAGCAACACTTCAGTCTACTACAGTGCCATCCAGTTTTAGCTTTCCGTGTATATCACCCAAAAACGAGTTCGGTAAACGCAAGATTTGATTATTCAATACCAGTCAGCATATCATGACCTAGCTCTAAGAAACTTTTAAAAATATCAGTGGAATAAATTTGGACCCACCATAAATTATCGAAAAGCTATGATAGCGCTGAAACTACCTTACAAGCTTTTTTTGTTTTCAAAGACTTAAACAAACCTACCTCTTTATGTGCTAATTGCAATTTAGCATGAAGAAAAGGTGTGATCAATAAACTCGCTTTTGAGTGACAAGCTCATACTGTTAAAATTAAGGTTGTTTTTAAAATACCGCATAGTTAAAATGGTGAATTTCTGCGGCACGGAAATAAAATGCCCGACCTCATTAAATCTTGGGTTTATAAAAAATAGGAAATTTTCTTAAAACCTCCGTAACGGCCATGGGTTTTCGTAATGAGCTGACCGAAAACGATTTTCTTTCACTTGGCCTCGATCAAAGGGAGCGTGTACACTTGAAATGATTAATTATACACTAAAGATAATTTTCGAAAATACCAGAGCTTAATTTGACCAACGCTTTTGCTGTTTACCAAACCAGCAAATAAAAAATAAATAAATATGCAATGGTAATGATGCTCACGGAAACACCCGAAATGTTTTTTGGCTATCTTAGAGGATAGTGAATACATGTAACATCAATTTTTCCTCCACAGCAAGGATTAGAAGCAAGTATTTATATTCTTATAGTAATTTCAATGCTGCGCTCAGAAGTAATTCTGTCTCACTTTGTGCAACAGCTTTAAGTGACTTCTTTCCCATGAATATAGAGGTTAGCTCCGAAGGCTTAAACTGGGTCCGATCTACTACTTGGCTCTTAGCAATAAACTGATATGCTTCTCATGCAGAGCACTTTGTATAAAGCTGATCTAAGATATATCGACGATTCTCTGTTTAGTTCGAGTATTTTTACACTGCAATGGTAAGTGTTCTTTGAGTACGATATGAAATAATGAACTTAAGAAATTTACTGAAGTCCAAATTTTCAGCTGATCTCAATATCGTTTTCTTTTACTTATCTCGCCGTGTAACTTTCCAAGCTGCTTTACTTAAGACATTAAGTTTTTTCTACCTAAAAGTTTTACAGAGCCGGAAGAGAGCTTTAAAAATATAGTAAAGATGGACGAAATTTTTCCAAGTTTATCATGGATGATCTATTTCCCATGTGAGGGTCATTTCGCCCGTCAGTGTTTATGTTCTACGTTCGAATCGAGCAAAAGAATAAATACTCTGATATTGATGGTCCGACATAGATACCTTATCAAAGTTTACTCATCACTCAGAAATTACACATCACATGGAGGTAATCTATGGAAATACTTTGATTATGTCCAAGAGAAATGATAGATTGACACTGATTTCGTTACTAGATTCAACGGGTTTTCTTTGTCAGGTTGTAGTTGCTGGTGTTGTTGTTTTTGTTGTCCTTTCACCAACTTAACATTTGCAGGTGGGCTCTAAGGTCTAACTTAATATTTTCATGATCAAGCTCAATGTGTAGACCTTTACGTGGAATAGCGGACATAATAATTTTTAAAGTGAATTTTGCCAAATCAAAATGCATGAATTTAGCTAATTTGCGAAATTCATGCAATTTGATTTGCGAAACACACCCGAAGAACCTCACTGAATGAAACATTATTTTCCATCCGTTAATCTTCAATATATCAAAATACAAAATAGGTTGACAAAGTCAATATGACTTACAGTTTTATCAGATTAGAATTTCTGCTGAAAACTTCTTTCGGCAAGTGCTTCAATTTGTTGTTTGAGAGCGTGCTGCAACAAAAAAGAGAGTCAGTTTTAACTCAAATTGTGAAAGGATAATCAGCAGCTAGCAGAAAAACCGTCATCTGTTTTTACCGAATGAGTGTCCAAAGAGAAAAAACCGGTAGAGAAACTCTTGATCGAAAGTAAAACAAAGTCAATATCTCAAACTCCTGCGTAAATCTGACTGAAAATTAACCTGTACAACATTTTCAAATACATTGAATATGCTTTCACTGGTTTTTTTTACATTCTAAGTTAAATCAGTTGGCTCTTCCTTCATTTCAACACTCTGAATGCAGATAGAAAGGGAAAATCACCCGAAGCATCTGGTTCAACAGTTATGGAATGTAATTCTTGTTATTTCTTATGAAATTTCTTATAAAATTACAAACGGCCATAAAATGATTTTGTCTTTAGTATAACATCTCGTACTTTAGGCAATCATTGTGTCACCTTCAAATTCGAACAAAGGCCAAATTTGAGGCTGAATCGTTTACATGAAAAAATTACGCATGTCTGATTGGCTGAAAACGATTGCATTTTTCATATAAATTCTTATTGGCGCTGCCAAAATTTCGTCCTTCTTGACGTACTTCTGTGGTGAGTTTTTCATATGTAAGTCATTAACAAGACTAACAAGTAATGACATGATTTCGAGTGCAATTTGGTGTAAATAAGCGCATGTAAATCTGTCAAAGACGGACTCGTGCAATTTTTTTGTCTTTGAAAATTTTTTAGTATTTATTAACATCATATTGCACTCGAAATCATGTCGTTACCTAAACTTATATGATGTATTAAGAACTTACAGTTTTCCTGTAGCTCGGGGAATTTTCTCTGGAATTGACTTAAGCTGTTTTGTTCCACAGTCGGCCGATAATAAGTTCTTCATGTTACCTTTAAGGACTTTGCATTGGCACTGTTGAGGGCACTCTGACAAACAAAAACAGGCTTCCATTAAAAATTGATATTTGAATCATATCTGTGTGTTCGAATCAAATTGATGATGACACGTTACAAAGTATACCATCCGTTTAGCTAAGCATTGTTCAAAACCATCCAAAACTAAAATGCTCTCTCATCGAAATGAAGACATATTTCACATCACATTTTTTATTTCTATTCAGCCGTTGGTGCAAAACAGCTCATTATAATCACGAGCATGATTTTTATTCGCCACGTATGAAAATGATCTAAAATACTTAATTATTGGGATTTGTTGCTCTCTGGTATTTTCCGTTTGATCTGTTCAAAGATAAGGAGAATAGTAAAGTCAATCCGGTGCAAACTTTGTTAAATTTTTCCATGTTCACGACGTAGATTCAAATAGACCGAACCTTATACCGCCAGAGTCGCATTAGAGCTTTTTTTGTTTGTTTAAGCGAAAAATATGTCAACGAGTTGTGTTAAATGAGTGCTACCCCCAATTTTAAAACCTTTTTGCGGATCGCCAAAATTTCGCCAATCTTCAAAGGAGTCGATATCCTGCCTCGCAGGCATAGCGAACAATCTTGTTTTTAAACCATTTAGCTATCATCGTACACAAGACATGTTCAGATAAAATTTAAGCGGGAAAAATACGCTGTGGTCCGCTAAAGTAGTTTGGCGCACGCGATGGCAGGACATCTGACCCTCAGTTTTCGTTTGATGGAAACGAGGAATTTGAGTGACGTTTTTATTCGAATGTCTGACTCGTACCCTGGGCCCGGTCACTGGCGGCAATTTGGAGAACAATCGGCTTTAACGAGTACTTCTCCTTCCAATGGAATCATCGAAGCCAGCACAAGTGGCGCAAGCTGCGACCAAAAAGATCGACAGGAAAAAAGAAAGCGGAATACGATACATGGTCCCAAGCTCGAACCATGACTCCAATGAACGCGGAGACCTCGACTACGGACGGTTTCGAAAGCGAGCTCTATTTAATAGAAGTCTTCGCCCTCTACGTCTAAGAGTTGATACTAGCCGCATAGAAGCCTGCTGATAATATACCAACAAGATAAAAAACGCAACGTTGTTTTGCAGAGAAAGAAAGCTGCGAAGATAATCATTCGATGACGATCCATACTTTTCCCAGTAATTTAGCGATAACTTTTTCTTTATCCTTTAGTAGAGGGAGATGGGTTCGTGATTGACGAACGTGTCAATCAATGAAGTTTTGATCAAAGGATACTAGTTTGATACGTCCGCCTCCAAAAATTGAAAATTGCAAAAATGTTTGCCAATGTTTGGCTCGCGAAAAATTGACAGATATTTGAATTCGCTCCAGTGCGACCCGGCCCTTAAATTCTCAATTTCAAATAGATTCAAATAGACCGACCTACTAATCCTCTATTTTCTTATGTGACGTATACGGCGAACGACTTAAAGATGGCTATCCTGACCGAAAAAAGGCTCTCAATTTTCTATAAACTGATTTTATTGCGTGCATTGCCTCTTGCGCGGTCGCAGTAATAGAAAATGCCTTTAGGTTAGCAATTTGAGCTCAGGGGAAAACCGCACTAACGTCACTTGCGACTTTTGCTAGTTGTTTATTTATCCATTCTGAACGATTTTGCGATTATTCAATAGTTTGAACAGCACAGTTTTTGATGGTACTTTTTCTTGGGCAGCGGTCAATCGAGTCAATTAATAATTTTTTTAAAAGCAAAAGCATGAAAACTAATCTTTTAATAATTAAAAAAAGACACTTAGTTGTTTTATGTTTTACTTCATAAATGTGACGTTTCAGGTTACCTTTGAATAAAATTGTAGAAGGTTTTATTCTAAAACAAAAAGTTCCCAAAATCGACATAAGACAAAGAGTAAGGTTTACCAAAAGCATACACAACAACTGAGATCCCCTTGAAGTAAAGATGTAACTTGAGACTTACTCTCGACAACAAGACTGATGTTTTTTGGCTCCTGGTCGTCCACTTCGCAGCTGTAACTTGTATTTCCTTCTTCTTCAGTGACGTTGATATGAAGTCGCACACTAGTGCTGTTTTGCACAACAGCGCCATTCTTTCTCCAAACAATGCGAGGAGCTGGTCCACCTTCCGCCGGGCACCACAACGATGACAAATGATTGAGAAGGACAAACTGAGTCTCTGCGACGTTTATCAGGTTGGTGGGAACTAAGCACAAACATAATAAGACATATCATCTAGAATAAATTATACCATTAAGAAAATCAAAACACTTAAACCTAAGAATACTTACCTCTTGCATTTAGTGCTTTTCCTTCATAGGAACTGTTATACGTTAGCCAGTATCTATGGTTAGATGAAAATCTTAACCACATGTTCTGTCCACTGGAACGTAGTTTAAAGAGAGGAACGTATCTTCCACAAAATACACCCAAAAGATTTCCCGACTGATTATAGCCATCACGGATCTCAAGATATTCCTCATCAGCACAAGGTGCTCCAGGTGAGTAAGGGTCCATCCATAGCTTCAATTCTATTTCCACATATTTCCCTTTTTCTACTTGAAGACGGTGGGTTGTATCAAAGTATGGGATATATCGGGAATATGCCCCCGCGATTATTGCAACTGTAACAAAGAACATAATTTCACAGAGGAATAAGCATACATACTTTGAACAGTTAGCTCATTAATGACTGTCTACTTGCTTCACTTATCGTGTGCGTAAACGATAATGCAAACTCATGATAGACTCTGAGATTAACTTCATAGGAAACTTTTCCCTGTATTTTTGTGGTAAACCTGTTATACGAGAAGTATTTATTCTTAATAAATCAGTGAGCGTGTCAAACTCCTACGTCAGTAATTAAGAGTAAATGTCAGTAAAAATCAAGGAAAATTCAAAAAAAGTGGCCACGGTCAAAAAATCGATTGCGCTCATACTTTGTCAGTTTGAAGGCCTAGGTAGGTAACTAGATGAGTGTTCTGCGTCTGTTAGGAAGTCTTTTCAAGGACTTGATAACTTTTCATCTCAAGGAGCAGAGGCATTTGATGACCTGGACAAAGTGGTCGATAAACTGGTTGATTGTGGAAAAACAGAAGTGTGGGCCAGGGAAATGAAGCAACAGTTACGCTCATCAAAGCAATACCTGAAAAGCGACTACAAGGTATTTGATTTATTTCATTACACGGTTTGTTATGAAGTACTTCAAAAGAAAGGCGCAAAACTGACAGAAAGTTGATGCAACAACACAAGCAAATTATTTTCCTAAAGTTCAAATCTTTGAAAATGCATAATATTGATACTTGAACTAGTTCCAGGTCCTCTCGTGCGTAACTAAGGAAGGAATTATTGTCGATAACCTGTAAGTTATATTTATACATTTTGAAAACAAAGGGGGACCGTCGGCCTTTTCAATGTAACTGTTTTATAGAAATAGTAGTTAAGATCAGGACGATATAATTACTGTATTTCCTCCGCTAAGTGCCCGGGCGCTGGATCGAGTCAGGAAGGGGCTCCTAATATAGAGGTTGGGCGCTTGTTCCAAGAGCGATTTACTTAAGAGGAGCTCGCTTATTGGAGGAAATGCGGTGATTGAAATTGTTTACGTTTTTGTTGTCTTCGGCTTGTTTCAGGTCCATGTGGTTGAGTCTTCGAGCATTGCTGATCATTGTAGGACTTACGCCTTAAGTGACTCAACAGACTCTGACTTCCAAGGCCACTGCAGTCATTCACACAACGAAACATGTGCACAGTGTTGCCAGCTGCAAGAAGTTCTAAGCATCTTGGAGAGTGAGTGTTCAAGTGCAGTTTGTAACGAGGAGCAGAAATCGGACATGCTACACGCTGTTAAGCAGGCCAGAAATAATATCTTGAGCTGGAAAGCCCACCAGTTGCGCTCCGTTCACCAAGATCAGGCCAAATGTTCTGTTCTAGCTAACATGAAGAGCAAATGCGACGTGTTACTAGTGCAGGATTGGGCAATGAAATTTATGCCACGAAAATTTCGAGAGCCGCAATCAGACTGGTTTGCTAAGCGCGGTTTACCATGGCACATAACAGTTGCTATTAGGAAGTCGGAAGAAGGCGGGCAGTTTGAGTCTCAAACATTCGTACATGTCTTTCAAAACTGTTTACAAGACAGTGCTGTAGTGGTATCGATAATGCAGGATTGTCTTGTTTCGCTGAAGAAGGAAATGCCGGAATTAGAAAGGGCGTTTTATAAACAAGATAATGCCGGCTGTTACCACAGCGGATACACTATCGTTTCAGCAAAATTTGCAGGCGACATTGCTGGCGTGGGCGCCAAGCAGCGACTATTAAAGGAGACATTGGAAGATATGTAAACGAGGGCAATGATGTGACAACAGCAATTCAGCTCAAAACAGCCATAGAGTCTGGTCCAGGATCTTGCGCTAAGGCTAGTTACGTTACATTCAACCCGTCAAGCACTCGGCACGTCAAATGGGATGGTGTAAGCTTACTCAACAACTTCAAGTATGAGGAGAACGGAATACGAGCGTGGAGGGCATTTAATGTGGGTCCTGGAAAGTTGCTACCGTGGTCTCAGTTTGAAGGAGTTTTGCAGGTCCCGGAAACTCTTGAAGTGGTTGATCCCCCATCGCAGAAATTGAGTACTAAGCCATCTTTCAAGAAGGTGAGACACAGACATGTAAATAAAAAATCTGCAAGTGATCCAAACGCAGCCAGTGATGCCAATAGCCGAGAACAAGAAGATGATGATGGTGAAAACGAGCAAGCCTTGCCGCTTTTCCCATGCCCCGAGGAAGGGTGCATTAAAGCATACAGCCGCTTTGTATCATTACAAGCACATCTAGACACGGGGAAACACAAGCGACTACCTGAACAGGAAACGCTGTATGACAAAGCAAAACGAGGATATGCTTCAAAGCTAATGGATGAAGGTAGCAGGATTTCCACTGTGCAGTTACAATGTGAAGAACAAAACAGCCAATGCTTTTCGCCCCTTACAATGGGATGGGCACTTAAGACAATCGCAAAGAAGACACGTTTTACGCAAAAACAGAATGAATTTTTGAAACAACAATTTGAAATTGGCGAGCAGAGTGGAAGGAAAGCAGATCCGAATGAAGTCTCAAAAATGATGAGATCTTCAAGGGACGAGTTAGGAGCTCGTCGATTTCTATCAGAAGAAGTTCTAACAGGACAGCAAATCACTGGATTCTTCTCACGACTGGCAGCAAAGAAAAGGCTTCCTCCCAGTACAGTGAACCGGGAAGAGTCGGACGAAGAGACCACTAGAGAAGATGACAGAGCATCACAAGAACAGGTAATCCAATCTGAAATCTATGCGCAAGTGATGAGAGAGGTTTCCCTTCAGCACCCCATTGTATCGTCTTCAGGTTACAACATCTGTGAACTCATGCGCATGGGCAAGAAAAAGCTGATGTCACTGAGTGTGGACATGCTGCGCAGTATTTGCGATGAACTTGGTGTGGACGTCTCTGATATAACACAAAGACGAAAGAATCCGTTTATTAGTCGTCTTTCAAAGCTTGTAGGCGAGTGCGGCTGTACCTCATAAGCAGATTAATAAACTGTTTTCTGTTGACTAATTATGCCTTGCGCATACTTGTATACAAGATAACATCATATATTTTCTTTCGAAAAAATCGTTTCATTTGATCGTTATCTTTTTTCAAAAGTGTGTTCAGTGAAGAGGTAGACACACTAATGGTATGGCGACCACCTCAAGGCTGCCACCGAATTAAACCAGCCAACCAGTCCGTAATGTAAGCTAATTACAGTTGTATATCCATTCAAAGTTTTAGGGCTAAAATGTTTGAAATTGTCTCCGCAAGAAGCCAAGAAAAATTCAAAGTAACAAAGCTTGACGTACAAGATTGATCAAAGATCTACTTAAATATAGTTTTGTGGGGAAATGGCCATATTGGAGTGATGCAACGACCGTAATTGTGCTATTAAACATAGACATATAAATATTGATGTGACGTTTCCACTAGTATACTGTGCAAACTGTGCACTTTGTGGGTGGTTGGGGAGAGAGAGTAGTATGGTTGTTAAATCCTTTCCCCCACCCCCTTCCCTCCTTTTTAAATGTCGTAAAAATGACAGTGCACATTATTTATTCTTCGGTGCCCTCTTTGGAAAATTCTTAGTATTTTTCATCGAATATTGTCAAAATTAAACTTTATTTTCTCTATCAATGACAGACTGTAGTGTTGTTTGACAAGCGCAATCAGTAAAACATGCAAGTCGTAAAACTCATAGTGTTTTTAATAGTCGCATTGGACAACAGAATGAAGAGGATACAAAACTCATTGGAGACAGTTCCTGCTTGGTAGTACATTTTTTAGTTGTTATTTGCCTGAGCCCACAGGGACGAGCTATTTTGAAAGGTCAAATATCTTCATGGATTGGAAAAAATATATTCCTATTCCAGTGCGGCTACTTTTCACAGCTCTTGCTGAGTGACCCGAAACATTTTCCTGTATGGTGCAAAAATTAATACTTTTGAACATGATGTATTACTCAGTAAGTGACACAGGCATAATCGGAAAAAAAATTCGAGTGCTTCATGGGACAAACATCCTGCATACTGCTAGGATTGGAATGTCATGTGTGGCATACGCGCAATGGAATAAATGTGATAGAATATTTTTAAGCCTGGTGAATAAATGAGAATGATGTATTATTCAGTAAGTGACACAGGCGTACTCGGAAAAAAAGAAATCCGAGTGCTCTAGGCCATCAGGAGTCGAAACTATCGACATCGTGTCAGGTTATGCCTAAGTGACACGATGAGACGGTACGGGTAGTCATCTCCAATAAACTCGTTGGCTTTTAAAAACACGCAATCTCGCTAAAATCAATTCTGGTTTAAGTCCGGAAAGTTTTTTAGGACTTTGTGCGATGTTTTATATCCTTGTTACACAGCGTGAGCAGTGTGACGAAAGCTGAGTAAGGGTAGAAATTAGCCATTGGAAGTTACTTAGCAAGTGCGTTCGTCTGCGCCGCAAATCCCACCGACAATATTCAAGAACGAGCAAGACGTCGTTGTTATGTATGTCTATTAACTTCGCCAACAACATACTCTGGTAATATGGTTAAGTAGATTTGTTTATTTAGAGAACGATGCAATATTTGCTTTTCGTGGAAACAGTTACTTCCAATTGGTTTTCGACGGCACAAAACTTCTCATACTAAATAAAATCAATTCTAATTGAGCTAGAATTACTATTAGGGTTTTCTTTTTTTTTTCAGCAAGTTAACTGGGAAACCTGGCACATCTTTGAGTAAGATATTTTAAAAATACGACTTATTTAAAATCAACGGATGTAAATATCTGTTTGTTACTGTACTAATTGTCGCTAAGTCGCTCGTGCGTGACGCAGATTAGGGAGCGAACCTGTGAGATTGAATTTCAGCTCGTGGTAATTTTGGTGTTTCATAGTTTGTTTTACCTGTGTAGACAATATTTAACATTAATATATATTTTTAAAACGCTTCAAACCGCTAAAAAAGCAAAACCCTTATGTTTTATGTACAAACTTTGGCCGAGGAGTTAATTTATTCAATAGTGCTTTGTTATGTAGAGTTGTAGATTTCAAAGGCGCTCAATTGGAATTTTATCGAATTTTGATCGGCGTTCATGCAAAAGTGCTACTAGATCCTAAAGATTTAAAACCGTAGACCTAAAAATCAATGACTGAACTGTCTTTGGTTATAATATCAGAGGACTTGAAGAACTACCGGTCAGCTTTTTTCGTCGCTGAGTTTGAATTATTTTACACCTTCGCGTAAATGAGAAAAGTGTGTCTTCTTAATCGGGTCTCAGTTCGCTCACAAATGAGCAGAGATAAAAATAATTCCCATGGTTTGACTAAGGAAGAATCAATGTATTCAATTATACTTAAGAAAGATTCACAGCTATGTAAACGTCTGTGTAGCGAGAAGCTGAAAAGTGTAAAATTTCGAGTTTCCGTTAGGTGAAATCCGAGCTTCCGGTACGGTGACCGTTTTTCGTGGTTTTCTGCCGTTATATGGAATATTTGAAAAAACTAACCTCACATCCTTCAGTTACTTACCTAGGCCTTCAAACTGACAAAGTATGAGCGAAATCGATTTTTTGACCGTGGCCACGATTTCTTTGATTTTTACTGACAATCACTCTTAACAACTGATCAGACATGCTGTGCCACAAGAGTCAAATGTCCCTGATCGTCTATGTGGTAAGCATGGATTGCACACACACGCGCAAATAACGTGTTCTTGTAAAGAACTATAATCAATGGCCCTTGGTTAGGCTTGGATAGTTTGCGTTCGCGTAATAGTTTAAACTGCCAGACTGCAATGCTCATCGGTAAAATTGCATAGTTTGCTCTAAATTTTACCAAGGCTCTTAAATTACGCTCTTAATTATCCTCGGTGGCCAAAACAAAATCGTTCCTTCGGATTGTACGTATTTTCACAAATATGGATGGTAACCTTGGCCTAACGTGTGACGCTAGTTATAACTAATTTATGGAGCATATATATTCCTCAAACTCAGTACAATTTCATTTCTTTACTGAGTCGTAATAATCAAAATAGATGAGCTGCTAAAAGGCATCAAGACCTTAAAAAAACGAGAAATTATCAAGATATACAACATAAGATTTGTATTTAGAGCCAATGAGTTTCACTGAACCTTCCTACAACTGTTCTGCGTATAAATAAAGTTACTGATTTCCCTTAGTTCTGCCCATATTTTTACGTGAACTTTCGACAGAATACTTGCCTACAACACTGCTTATTTTTTATCGTTCTGCCGGTAGAATTGATCCAAGCTTACCCTCGGCAAATCAGAATAATCTTTGCGTTAAAAATTTATCGTAACTTTTCTCACAACCAAAACTACTATAGTGTGTCTCATGCTCGCTCATGAAAACTACACGTCTTAAACGAGCTCAGCCGACTTACCCAAAACAAAAATGAAAGTCCACATGTTAGACATCTTTCCTAGAAAGAAAAGCAAATGGGTGTTAAAATAAATTCAAATCTATCTTATCTGTAAGCCTCGAGTCGGCACCTCAGCATATCTATACGTTGTATACGTTGCGATTCAGTATCATCATCGGCTTCGACCTTATTTCCTTTGTCGCGTGATTGGACCAGAATATTTATGCCTTAACGACTAAGCGTTCTCCCGGCCACTGTGGCTATATCATACGGTGAATGTTTGCACTATTTTACTATTTTATTTGACTTAAAATGGAACGTGCAGGTTAGTTAATATTCCCGCTATTAAAATTGTTCAATTCAAATGTTTAACGCTGTTTCCAAACGTTTCTTGTAATTAAGAGACTTATAGCAAAATCCGGCATATTTCCATTGACTGCTATTTTATCATTGTGTCACACCTACCCCAATTCTAGTAATATTCCATACAGTGTTATTTATGAAAACGTTGCGTCGGCAAATAAAACAAAATTCGTCGTCGTCACAACTTTATTAAGAAGTCAGTTACTCATATAACGACACAAAGCGTTATGTTCTCTTATCCTCTTGATTTTTTCCTTAAATTTTTATCTCCGGCAGTGTAGCATAAGACTCTACTTAAATTAATTTGATCACCAGTTATAACACAAAAAAGCTACGAGATTACCTGAATAGTGTTTGTTTCATTCCTCCGCTAGATTGTTTTATGCTGCAGTCGCACTTACCAACACAACAAATATTTTATTCACGTATACATCAATAAAACCCTAACAGATGTTTCAAGCTGGTGAGGTTATACGTAAGTTGCTAAAGTGGAGGCTCGACATATATTTATCTCACGTAGCCTCTGAAGAAGAGTTTCTCAGCGTGCTTAACAAATCTGAACTGGAAAAAAAGATAAAAACAAAAACAGTGTTCGCACTAGTTGTGGCAAAATAATAACGTAAGTTATTTTTTTAGAGGAGAAAATCTTTCACAAAATGAAGTCAGACTCTAGCCCTCTAGTCATTTCCTCTTTTTTTAATAATTAGCATTTCAAATGTCTCATTCTTATTTTGGAAAGGAAGTTTTAACCCTCGCCAATACCTCATCCTGATCTGTGAATCAAAACATTTATACCTTCAACTTTGTAAACCAAAAATCCATTGCAAGACTCGGTTGTCTTAAGTTAAGCAACGTTCACATGCAAGACTTACCTGTAATATAATTGTAAGTTATATTAAAGAAACATTAATATTTTATTAGAAACAGGCTGGGTAAACAAACTTGTTGTCCTCTTTCCAAGAACTAACAACATGAAAAATAGTTTTAGTCATAGCGGTGCAACCCTTTGGAATAGCTTACCCTGTGACATTAGAGAGTCTGGTTCATTAAACTAATTTAAAGCCCTTCCCTATCATAATTTTAAATACGGCATTCATGGAAATCAGGTGTTTAAGTGGCACATTGTTGTAAGTTAATATAATGTTAGGATTAGGATTTTTAGGTTCTTAGGATATTAGTATTGGAATTTTTTGTACCTGATGAATGTTTTTTACCGCGTATAAATAATGATTAAATAAATAAATAAAGTTAACGAGAAAAAAAAGGGAATGAACCAAGTGACCTTAATGACGACAAAAAACGTTTTAACCTTGACGAGAGCGAATTCAAAGATAACACAGTGAAAAAACCTGTTAACAATGTTATATATTATTCTTTTGTGCTTCTGTGTGTTCACGTGCTCGTCTGTATTTTAACCCCTGTTTATTAGTCCTTTTTTCCCAGTAAATTTGCTGAAAATTGTTATTAGGCTACTTCATCTAAATCCATATTGAAGAAAACAAGCACCCAAGCACCATTTGTCATAATTTAAGATCTGCGCATAAAAACCCGCGCGGAATCTAAACGCTCGAAATTTAATTATTTCCCTATAGAAAATTCAAATCACAGAAAAAAGTGATCAACATTTAATTACAACAAAATCTAGAGGATATCTGTTAACAAATACACAAATCATTAACTGGTCTTATGTACTGGTAGCTTCTATTTTTTATCTTCCATTGTGAAATGACGTTCATTTGCAAGGATTTAGCATATGGTGCAGAGAATCCAGCTCTCATCTTCATCTTCATCGCTCTCTTAATTCGTACAAATTCCTTAGGATATATCTCGTGCGGCCGTCAAAAATTGACAGATTGAAAATTTAAATGAAATTGAGAGCGCTTGAGTCGTGAAATTCAATGTCCCTTTTAAATATTTGCCTTTCGAAATCGCGAAAATAAAACCCCGTCAAATATTATCTCCTCAGAATCGCAAAATTAAGTACCCGCGAAATTTTAATAAAATTTAAAATCACTAAGTTAAAAGTACCTGCTAAATAAATAAAAAGCTGATTGAGAATCGTCAATTTTCTTTTTTTATTTGCGTGAAGACTTTGGGAGGCCGTGGAAGATGTCACTGAAATATTCACATATTTTGTTGCACTTCCTCTCCTAACGAAGAACTTGACACAGAATTCAGTTATTATTGTTTGCCCAATTTTCTCATTTTTGATCAGCTTAACAGGACATTTCATATCGAAATCAGGCTTGTTGACAATTGACTCATCAATAAAAATTCATTTAAGTGTACGCATGCGCCTCTGTTTGTGTTCAGCGGAATGCAAGGAAAGTGAACGAGAAACTTTAGAGGGAACTGTTTGTCTCAGCTCGTTATTTTGCTCCTAGTTTGACTGGTGTCAAGGCTCTCCGAGTTGTTCTGTCAGATAAATTGTGAATCTTTCCCAAAATGCCACAGTGTTATCTGCAAAACAGGACCGTCTCAGTCATGAGAGGACGCGCGGACATACTACAAAGACACAAAGGAAGTGAGAGAAGCTCTGCCATAAGCAGCCGAGACTTGAGAATTTTAATCAGAACTTTCCGAGGGAAAATTGGACTCTAAAAAACCGTGAATTGTTTGGCTGAATAGCAATCATTTTATTTGATGGAGGGCGGGGGAGGGGGAGGGCGGGGGGCGAAAGAATACTTGGAAATAACAGTTGACGAGAGTAGGGGTCTAAAGGTATAGTCAAGAGGTTCTCTTAAAGGATCTTTCCCTGTTAACAACCAATTTCAGGTCAAGTGACCGGTTTATTTCTAAAAATGCTGAAATCAACCTAAGTCAAAACCATATAAATATACAATTACAAAACGAAAATTCCTTGGTTATTTAGACAAAAGAAAAAGAACCTGATTAGTCCACCGTATTTCATAAAAGTGGACTTCTGTTTGCTGCTAAAAATATCATGCGATTGTCTCCCGGCCTACTATTGAGGGATGCATGCTTATATAACGTCGCCAAATTTGCCAACGCAAAAATCATTCTATTCTCAAATCAGTTGTTATAAAAAAAGCCCACACAGATGTTTAAAGCTGCGCGCGCAAGTAATAAAAGTAGAGGTTGTCTCATTTTAAATTCACTTTAGGTAATTTATACATCCCTAACGCTTTTTTAAATTTACTTATTTGGGCTAAATAATTAAGTCTATAAGACCAGAATTAAAATAGTCAGATACCTACATGGTGCCATAGAAAATAATTTTAAGAAAGTTGAACATGTAAACATTTCAAAAAACACAAAATAAAATTCAACCCAGTCATCAGTTTGTAGCCACGGTAAATAATTACTGTGGCTGTGATAGATATTGCACATCTCCATTCAGCATAATCCTCCTTAAAACTCAGATGTATAACTATTTTTCATTTTTCACGATTTAACAGTTCAGTTTGTTGCTAACTAATCCTCCAAGTTCGTTAATACTATCAGGCGGCCGTTATCCTTGGAATTAAATATTCAAAACTGTAGTAAACAAAATTTAAAAATCATCTTTTACTTCCATATGTTTAGTTAGAATTTGAATAACAAAGGTACTTTTCCATTATAATCTTATCTTTGGGAGAAACCATTGAAAGATGTCAACGAAGTCGATGTTATTTTACTTTTCTGTTGATTTACTTATTGCCAAAAAAGTTCAATGGTTTATTCTATTAAATTTCCAAGACTAAAGAAACAAAAACTGAAGCTGGTTTCTAATTTTCATGTGTAAGGAAGATAAAATTCAGCTACTTCAATATATGTAAACAAAGTGTCTTCAAGATAATTTATTGTGTGGGAGTTTGGTTGTTTTGTGAAAAAATTAATTGCAACTTCACTTCAAAAAAAAGGAAGTAAAGTAAAAGTGAGAGGATGTGCTCATACCATCAGACATATCCCTCTCCCCTGAAAATTACACTCAGTTAAATTTAGCATGAGCCAAAAAAACCATGCAACCAGAATTCCACTGGTCTCTGAGGCCTGATGCAACTTAACGCGCAGTGGAACCTCGATTTAACGAACTTCGATACAACGAAGTCCTCGATATAACGAACAATAGTCTTCAGCCCGACCAAAGTTACAGTAAAATGTATAGGAAAGAACCTCGATATAAGGAAATCCTTGTAGAACGAAAACAATCCAGAAGCCCAAACGTATAATAAACCCCGATATAATGAACAAATGTCAACACGTGACAAAAGACAAATGCAAAACAAACCAACAAGAATCAAAATCCTTTAATTCTATAACAATAGGACGTCACAGTTAACAGCTCATTATAAATGCCGACGGCGGTAAGGTAACGACGCAGTTCGTAATTTCGTTCGTATACAGATACGAGAATTTCTTGAAGCCACTAAGTATGTCGGATGGTATATATTATTACTAAATGGTCGTTACGTACATTTGCGTCAGTATAATAGAAAATTCTAAGATAGTCAGTAACGCAATGACAAAACAACGAGATTTGTGATTATCATAAATCCCACGAATGCTGACACTGACACTATTGACACATCTACAGATCCGCTTTATCCTCTCTGTCTCTTATTAGTTACAATAAGGCTTCTTGTAGTTAAACTTGTAAGAGGCAGGAATTACCTCTTTAATACCCTTGTTTCTCTGTTTGCCAGTGACTTCCACTGAAATTTGTCCTCCGTGCTTTTAAAACAAGGTGCTGTAGCTATGTACAGACCTGTACAGCGTACGGTAGCTTCATGTAGATATTAACGCACAAATGTTAATTTCAGTAATCGTTCCGATTCCGAAATGCCCGACGTCACACCACCGAAAAAAAATTTAACCATCCCTCGATTTAACGAACATTATGGTTGTTTTTCCGCAAATTCGTCAAATCGAGGTTTTCGATATAACAAACCCTAATCTGCGTGTAGCTGTACCCCCCCAAAAACAAACAAACAAATAAAAAACAAAAAGAAATTGAAAAGGAAGTTAGGGAACCGTCGCACTAGGCATCTTGTTTTCGGCGGGAAATTGGAACCGGTGAGGACTTCCTGGTAACATTACTAGAAACCACTGTTCAACCGACCGCGGTATTTGCAACGGCCGCCAAGGTATACATAGCTATTCTCGATCGGCTGCATTTCTATAGCATGACGTAAATACTACATTCAGAACAAGGGATGATTTGAAGGTGTGATTTGAATCCAAATGGCTGAGATGGATTTCTTAGTTGAGATCCTGTTAAGAAACGGTGTAAGAAACTGGATAACGGTTGGGAGGCAGCGCACACCGCACACCTATAACGAAATATTAGAACAACTGGAGGCGAAATAAGTCAGAGGATATTGGAAGATAACATGTTATTTAAAAACACTTTGACTTTGTTGACGAACACTGATTGATTGATTCCGAAAGACACACTTAGAAAGACTAAAACTCACAGACTCACTCAACCTACTTACACGTGTCTATTCCATAACAAAAACCACCACAAACTAGCCTCCTGTGCCATAGTTCGCTAATTTATTGTTCAAATCGCATGCCACACATGAACAATAGCGAGTTTAAGAAACGACGACGGCGATGCCGTGGACAACGTCGGTTAAAAAGTGAACCTCTATTTTACCTACGAGTCTCGCGTTACTCTAAAGTCGTTTAGTTTGTTTTTCACTGTTAAATCTATCTGAAACTAAATAAAAAACACCGTTAAATTAGAAATAGAAAATTAAAAAATTAGCCGTCGTCGGTCACGTTCTCCAAAAGACGCAGAGTTTGGTGATTTCACGTTGTAGTTTTGCAGAGGACGCAGAGAAATTTAGAAAAATTATTTATAACGCACCTACAAAGCCATTGTTCTATTCATTAAACCTTATGTTTAGTAATGTTCCCGTTGCCGTTGCAGTTGTGGTTTTTGCAGGCCCAGCCGATCACGTGGAGCAGTCAGAGCCTCAAGAGCGCGCTGCCTGCTAGGCTTCTTCTTTTACTGAAAGCCGAGGTCAGCACTCTGCAGTCCTCCGTGTTATACAACGAAACTGGAACGTTCAAAGGGCCATTTTGAATCAGTTTTCCAGGCGACTCTCTTCAATGGACACGTGAAGAAAGATGGCATGTTAACTTTACACGAGCCGCCTCGGACACAACAGCTTGAATCCATCTTCTACGTTTTTACGAGTACTGAGTCCGCTTTTATGGGATAAAAATGACGTACATGTAAGATATGAGATCAAGGTCTGATTATTTATTTCTACAGCTGACTATACTCTTTCTTCCCCATTTTAGTGAGAGTTATTCAAGGTTTGATGCTCATGACCATTTCAGGAATTTCCACAATTTTAAAAGGAATAATCAAAGATATAATCTTTTTCTCTGAGTTGTTAAACCTACTTCAAACCTCTACAGCTGGTTCCAAATACATGTCAGTAATCTATTTCTCACCAACTGACATTGTGTCAGTTGCTACAAAGAAAGCAGCAATTACATGAGAGAAATGATCTCAGTTTATATCCCTATTAGCAAATGGAGACATTAACTAGTTGTTCAGTTATTTCAGAAGTCATAATTTTGAAAGGAATAAATTTCAGATGAAATTCAAGCAAAGAAATGATCCTCACAGGTACACTGTAATTTATTGTTAATAAGAAACTGCAGAAAAAAAAACCTGAAAAAATTCAGGCTTTGAAATGATTTGAACCCGCAGAGCATTCAAGATACTAGTTGGCTACTCCTAGCAACTGAGGTACAGAGACACTCATTGAGAGGCAAGTTTTAAGGCGTTCTCCTTTCCCATTAACAATTCTAATCATAATTTTTTTAAAATTAATTTAATTTGAGCTGCAGATGAAGATCAGGCAATGGTCGTTGCAGGTGGACTGTAATTTAAGCAATTGCAGAAAAGAAGCCAGCAACACCTCCTACATACTAGTTGAGTGCAGTAGCACTAATTGAGTTATGAGGCCAAAATTCAAAACAAAAACTAGGGAAATCTCATTTGTCTTCAAATGCTAAAAAGAAAAGATTTGGACAGGGGTTATAAATAGTGGTGCCCAGCATCACTACTGAAAGCTTGATCTGGTAATGATCAAATTACATAAAACAACTGTGTACTCAATGACATGTGGTTTCCATTACACCAACACAAGAGAAATGTACTTGTAACAGTAAGAAACAACAGTAATAAGAGTTTCCTTCAATAAGACAACCACCAACACTGACATGTAAATGGTATGGGTAACATCCACCATTAGTTTTATCAACTGAGTTAACAAAACCAAAGCATAGTTGTTTTTTTGGAAACTAAACTCCCTTATCCTGTAGATCAACAACATAGTGTGCCAACCTGTGGGACCTTGTATCTGTGACAATTCAGTGATGATACACAGGAAACAATACCTTATGGATGATCAATCAAAAGTGTGACCTACCTTACTCTGGTAAGTAATATTTCCTACAGTAAGTTTGCAGAATGCACTTGTGGTGCCACAGGCAGCATTTGTTACCTAAAAAAATTATAATTTACATTAAAACTTAACAACAGTGACCTTTCACACTTTGTGTGGTCTTGCAGTGTATTTTGAGAAGCAGAGATTTTGCATTCTTATTTTCTTTTCTATCAAATAAAGAAGAGACTACATCACACACTTACTCTAGGGAAGATTCTTGGCTGAGTCCAGTTTAACAAAAAGAGCTGCTGTCGCTAACATTTCCTCACCAATAATGGCTTGGTCAGGCTGTACACAAAAAACAAAACTAATAAACAAGCAAATAATACACAGTCAAGATCTTTGCCTCTTGGTCTGCCTAAACAAATGGTCGGTCCTGCTTACATATGTAAAGGACCAAGGTGCAGTTCTTGCTAAACTGGTCCTGTTTTTTTGAGCCTGGCCAGTCAGTAAAAAAAAAAGTTCTCTTACTGACTACTGTACTTCCAAAGTGTGCCAAAGTTGTTAGACGTGCTGAACATTACAGACAGAAAATGGTGAAAAGTTGTTTCTGAGCCTTGAAAACACACAGAAGGAACCAACTCACACACCCATTCTCAAAAGTACAGGTCCACAACTTCTGCTTTCCATTTACTATTCTTTGACTGCACTGCACTGATTTGGTTTTTCTATTCAACTTATCCTCATAAATGAAAACAACCCTTTTGTTAGGCTGACTGTGAACTTACCGGTGAGAGATCCTCTGGTTTGGCAGTCAGTGTGAACCATGTGCATCTCAAGTTGATCTGGCCACTCTTCACATTCTCTAGTGGAAGCCACTGTATTCAAAAATTACATAATTCCAGGTTAGAATAAACTGAGTGAATTTAACCCTTTAACTCTCAAGATCTGATCATCAATTCTCCCCTCTGGCTACTACACATTTCCTTGTAAATTGATTATGAGAATTAGGTTTCAATCAAGGTAATACTGTAAATTGTACCTGATGAGTTTGAGTGTTCTCATTACCTGTTTGCTGTATAATGTATGGATACTATAGAGAGAAGTTACATGGTAATCACTTCTAGGAGTTTTAATCTGAGTGTTTAAACCAATAATTCATCACAGTGGCCAATCAGGACAGGGAGAATTATTAAAATGAACCTGTGAATGTAAACTCAGTTGAAAGAAAAAAAACAGGTGAAGTACCCAAAGTAGAGGAAAGTGTCACTGATCAAATCACTATAAGTTTTATCTCTTTGTATGTGTTTGGCTCAGAGGGTAGCTCATGTTTTAAAGACCAATCACAGACCATAAGAAGTAAACCCAGTGCAATCCTGGGTTGCTTTAATTCAACAATAAATTAAAAATTGCTCTAGATGCTATATCAAATCACACGGTGTTAAAAAAGGTTCCTAACACCGGTTATTGAATATGACATACAACTCTTTAATAAGCAGAAGATTTGCAACTTACCAATTCAACATTGCATTTTTGGACAATTGTACCAATGTCAGCCTTAACACTAAGGAGATAAAACATCATTTGTCAACATCAAAACAGTCACATACATGTAAAAACTGGAGATATGAGTTGCTTTCTACTAATTCATACTTGGATGATTACTTACTGTATGTTCCAAGAGATTCATCATCAGATACTTAGTCTTCATCAAAGACACCAATTTATATTTTCTGACCATGTGAGTTTTCTGCAAAGGCCTTCACATAAACAATCAGAAACAAAACAATCAGAATTGAAATATTCCATATATTCATTCCATATCCGATTCACTGTGTTGTCCTTTGTCTTTATGCAGAATGTCTTGGCTCCCAGTGGCAACAGAAAGAAATATCATCATGAGCTATGGTGCACATACAGTAAGATACTCATTGGTGTTCTGAAGCAATGATCTTGTCCCAATGAATTCATCTCCTCATGGGGGCAAAGAAAATGAGAAATCCAAAAAATGACATAATAATTAATAAATTTATGCCTCACTGATTTCTTATTCTATTTAATTGAGATTAAACAATCAAAAAAGTTTACACAGCTGTATAATTTTCAGAGGAGTTCAGACTTTAAGTATGATTCACCTTCCATGAAACTGGGGTAGAAAAATTTCAGTGACACAAGCACCAAAAGACACTTGGATACATATTACCGCTGGTCAGTAAGGGCTCTTTCATGTCTTTAGCTCATACAGTAATCTCCATAGCTTTGACACATACCTCTAAGAATAACATTTGAATCTCAGTAGAACCTTTAGATATGATAACAATGTCTTTCTTGATTAAGTCTATTTAGCTTCCAGGACTTCAATGCAAAGGACACCCTGGAGTGACAAGAGAAAGCAAAATCAATTGTCAAAAACCTTTAAAAACTTCACTTATGTGTACACTTGGTGTACTCAGTACTACTGAGTTATTCAAATTAAAATAATTGTTTTAAACAATGTCTTGAGGCACAATAAAAGACAATTTGCAGAAAGAAAATTTTAATGATAAATACTGAAGTCACTCACATCAGGCAAGGGGTATTTCAGTTCATACGGATCAATGTCAGTCAAAGGAACTGTGATCGTGTTTGGGAGAACCACAAATCCCACCACAACATCATATATTACTCTAAGGATCATGTCACTGAAAAAAAGGGATAGGGAAGTTAGAGAACCTCACATCACCTCTAATCCATATTAGTTTAATTTATAAATCATGTCTTCTTTACTACAACTAATGATTCATCTTATAAGTATATCTACTGTTGCCCATGCAAGCTTTCTGAAGGGTGAAACATACCTCAGACTGGGAATATCAAGAATATTTGCCACATTAATCAAGTCAAAGTCTATGTCCTGTAAAGAATAAAACAAACAAAATTCACAATAAGCTGAATCATACACCCAATTTGATTGGATCTTACTTTCAATCTATCTGAGGACATGCAGAGGCATAGATTAAATCACCATGAACAACATTTTACTTCCTTATAATATAAAACAATTGGATTTCCTTGTAACAGCCTCAACACACTCAGACACACTTGGCTGCAACTTTAGAGCCACTTTTTTTTTTCTTACCACAGTTTGACATCTGTGGTCTGTAACTGAACGGACCTACTGCAAAATGGAATGTATTTGTTAAATATCCAACCTGATTCAGTTTGTAGTAAAGTATTGACAACCTAAAAACAACTTTTCTTGTCAAAAATTTGTATTTCAATTAACTTTCAACTTATTGGTCCGTTAAGAAAGAAGATTGACACCCCACCCACAAGAGGAACAGCTGGAACAAGAGAGCACAAAATCACACACAGACTTCCACAAAGCGGAATGGGATGAAAAAAAACATAAGAAAACAGCAGGATAATAAATGCAAATTCCAGTTTCAAACAACTCATAGTTTCAGTTTGTAATAAATACAATATACCTGGAGATCTTCAATGCCAACACTGACACCCTTGACAGATAATGCAAAGTCTGAATCCCCAGCATAACTAAAAGCAATGACAATAAAACAGAAATTAGAAAATTTTGCAAAAAAATTTTTCTATCTTTTCAAAATTCTGAGATCTAAATTTAAATTTTCACACTATGTGCGATACATTTCATATCATTTTAGCACTGAGAATTTGGTGTAAAACCAGAAAATATGAACAATGTTAAAGCTTAGGCAATCTAAAATCGTGGACAAATAATTTAAGACAACAGAACTAAATCTCAACTAAGCATCTGTCTAAGCATATGTATGCATGGTATACCGTTTTTGACTCCTTATTCATTCTTCAATGCTGTTTCCAAGTTTTTCAAGTTTTTTTCCAAGTTTTTATAATTTCACACTGTTAACAGAAAAAAATAACTTAACATAACATGATTTACAATGATATAGAAAAAATACAAACACAAATTAACTTGGATAACATTGGCATTAATGCAATGTATATTACAGTGAAAAATTAAACACAACAAAATTGATAAGGGAGGGGAGGGAGAAGAAGGTGGTTTCAAACCTCAGGCAATCATGTTTTGAAAAGTGAAGCTAGCATAATATTAAGCCTGTGAATGCACTTTCTCAAAACATTTTGCCCACAATAATTATTTCTGGGCATTGACATCAGGTTTTCTAGTTTTGTGCAACTGAAAACCATGCAAGTAACTTTGAGAGATTCACAGTTACTGTTATATATTCACATTTTAGTGACCTATATGTTACACAACATGACATGTACAGCTGTAGACACATACACCTGTACTACTCAGAAAAAATACTATATGGTAAACCAAAGCCTTTAATGCCTGTGCTTATACAACTTTGTAAGGGGTTTTAGGAAGGCTTATAAATGGAGGGCCAATTACAGACACATTTAACACAGTACTGCTCGCATATCAGTTAACTGAAAAACTGTTGTATATCTGACAGGTTTTAAATTGGCCAGAACAGAAAAAGCACAAGCTATAACAGCACTAGGCAAAATATGCATTGCATTTAATAAATTGCACTAATTTCAATACATTTAGAACAAACTTAAATTAAAAACTAACAACACAAACAAAACTAGAACATGACAAAAAGGATGTAAAGAACTAAACACCCACTTATTAGACTGCCTTTTGTTTTTGCCCTTTGGGATTTTTGTACGCTAGTTTGTTGTGCGTGCGGAATATATTTTAGTGTGTTAGTCGAGTAATTTACTGTAATAAATTTGTTAGTATCTTAAGGACATGTAAGCCTTTCTGGGTCAGTTTTTTCACTTGCCATTTCCAAGAAGTCATTCTTCAGACTTTGATCTCCTTGAACCTTGTCTTTGCCATTCATTAATTAAAATTTACTCACTCATGCCCATTATGCCATATGGCATGTAGGGTGGCTACAAAGGATCGCCACGTTTTAACTAATTATAAATAATAATTTCTAATTTAACCCTTTCACTCCCAAGATCTAATTAATAATTCTCCTTACTATCTACCATACTATTCTTATGATGTTAGTTCAGAGAATTTGGTATTGGATCAACTAATAATCCCATGATTGATATTCTTCTCTATTCTCATCACCTGCCTGCTTGATATTGTATTGACACTGTAAGGAGAAATTCTGTCTTGGTCACTTGTGGGAGTGAAAGGGTTAATGGCATGAGGGCATCAAATCAAATCATTATGGTGCTGATCAGTGGTACCTGTTTAAACAGTAAGAAAAGCTATTGATTTTAACAGTTGACTCAAAAGTTCATGCTTAAGTATTACTCACTTGTTTAGGTGTAGCATCCTTTGTAATAATTCTTTGAAACATTGTCATTTCATCAGTCATCCACTTTGTTCCTACATTTCTTAATGGCCATTTCTTGCTCTTCCTGTTTCTGCAACATGTCCTGAGCTGATTTATACATGTCCTAAAGGGAATCCAACTGTTTTTCATCTTCTGTGAAAGTATCATAAGGGCAATTCTGTCTGTTGTGGTTCTTCAAGCTCACAGTGTTAATCAATCAACTTTCCAGAATAGTGAGTGATTCCAATGGTACTTATTTACTATGCTCTGTAACTTGTCTGTAGAACGTCAGTAATTTGTGAAATATTAAACAAAAAAAAACCAGTCACCACAGAGCTAGCAATGTTTACCAGTGATGCCCTTGGTTATCTGAAGTGAGAATCCTTATCCACAACTTGTGATATTTTGGACACAGGCATTAGCCAGTTGGCTAATTTACAAAGCGCAAGCTAGGAGTTAAACTAGGGGCAACCAAAAACAAATCCAGTGAACAACAGAGTAAAGAGTTGAACCCAGGACCGCAAGAGAACAAGTCCAGCGCCCTAACCTCTCCACCACAATGTCTCCAATAATGCTGGCAAAATTCATGTGAATGTCACATGTACAATAATATTCAACATATTTCAAGATACAAGGTGTAGTAAAATTAACTTCCAAGGAGAACAATAAAGATCATTGAAACTATTTAGCAACTGGGCTTGAACTGAGTGAGTCTAATTGAGCACTAGGATTAAAACACCTATCATTCAAAATGAGACCATCAATGTGTCAGAAAAGTCATGTTACATGGATCATATTTTACTCTGTCTTTTCTCATTGCTGTGTTCTTCTCCTAGTTTTACATTTATTAAAAAAAAAGAATGGTTTCCTCTTGTCATTCTCAACAGTGATTTTGCTTTACTTAATCACAGACAGATCACATTACCAAAATATTTAGAACAGATTACCCAAGAATTTTTTCATTTTTGCCTTCATGAAGTAGCTTCCTTAAAAAAAGTTCCAACAAACCTGGCATGTTGTCCATTGCACCCAAACTTTTGCTGCTTAAGTCATCTCGGCATCATTATCACTTCAATCTGCCTTTAAAAAAATCAGCATTTAATTATTATAAATATATTATGCCATGAAAACAAATTCACCCAAATGACTAGAATAATTTGGCCACTGCTTACCCTGTAAAAACTATAAAAATCAGGTATATAATTATATAATATATAATTATATACCTGGTTTTTATAGCCAATTGGACCAAGGGAAAAAACAACCAAACTTAAGAAAAATGTTCATAACATGAAAACAGTTAAGGGAGGAAAAAAATAACAGGACTTAAATGTTGATTTAACATAAAAATCCTGATTTGATTCTGGTTGAATGATGAATGCAGATTTTATCATCTTTACACTTTCCTCACCTGTTGAAAATTTTCAAAAAGGTTTTCCTGCTCTGCATCAGTTATATTGACCAACGTTCCTTCAACACTTTGAACAAAAACTTGTTGAAGGACTGAAAATTAAAAGGAGAGCAAGACATGAAAAAAGTGAGTTTCTGTCAAAGGAGCCTTTACATACATGTATGTCAGTTTTACATGAAGGAGGCAGTGTTGTCTAGTCCTTAGCGCAACTTCAAGCTCTTCACTCTCTCACTTGAAGGATTTGTTCTCAGCTGCTGTGAGTTCAACCACATTGTACCAAACTACAATTTGCACATTGTGAATAACATACCTACTTGGAAATTAACTAACCCCCACTTTCTTGCCTTAATGAGACCATAAAAAACTCCATGCAGTTCAGCCATTTGTTAATGTCTTGATTCAGAGTTAAAATGCATGCAAATATTGAGGTGATTCCTCAGTTTATCACCACGCATCCTGTATTGTGCATTAAAATCATGTAATCGGGGGAATGAGGATGTGCACATTCCAAGAACATGGTATTGCTTTTCAATCTATGGACCAGGTAAAAAGGTACACTGGTCTTTAGATCTTGAATGAGTACAGTGACCTAATTATAATGTTTATTGTATAATTTTGGTGTACAATTTTTCTCCTTTAAATTAGGGATTTAAAAAATTCTTCAAAGGGGAAAAAAGATAAGCTAAAAGCATGCACATAGCCCTTTATTTGAGGATGCAAATTAAGATCTTGAAAGAAACGACTCAAGGAACATTTCGAGTCTATGTCATTTAAATTTGCCTGATTTTCCCACAAATTATACATCAGATTGTTCCATATGCTCCAAACTTTCTACCTACTGTATCAAGTTTCTTTAAAGGGTTACTTTAAAAACCCTTGCTTCCACCTGCAGCAAAATGTCCCGTGAACCGATGAAATGACGCACATGATTAGTGCAGGCATAACTTAATGGGGTATGTTTGGCCCATTAAACTTCTAAACAAACACAGTGACTTATCTTTTTAAAAATTAATGTACTTTTCAAAACAGACATTTACAAGGAACATTTAAGGAAAGTTTAAGGAAAATTGTGCAATAAATTTTTTTTCAGAGGAATTACCTTAACTAAATTAGTCTTTTTTAAAGAAAGATACTGAATGCTCTTCTTTTTTCCAGATTTAATTTGTTCACACAAAATAAACCATGCCAATTCATTAAAGTTCTTTTGCAAAGAAAAGCAAAGGTGACTATAATCTTCAAGAAAAGTGCTTCAGTTATAGTTTTAAAGGCACTCAATAACAAAGACATTCTGTAACTTGTTCTAATTTATCACAAATTCTTCATTTTAAAAGAAGTTTTACAAATTAAAGTTCATTTACTTTCTTTTCAAATTCATTTTCTACACCACACAGTTTATAAATAAAAAACATTCTTAAGTCTCTTTGTCTACGAGAAAGTGTTCCAGAGGACAGATTAACATGCTAAGGGACACTGTAACTGATTATGATGAAACTTGTTGCAAAAGATACTTTGGTGAGATATTCTAAAAGCCACAGAAATTACAATTTCTGCATTTAACTTTAAAATTCTAGAGGAGACCACTTGATTCCTGCAGAACACAACTGAAACTTAGGTTTCTCAATGTCCATACCTTAGCTTAATTAAAGATCTGATGAGACGAATTGGCCAACTTACATTTAAATGCTATTGAGGTCAACTTTGAAGAACTCAATCAAAAATTTGAATTTTGTAAAAGGGATTAACCCTCTATTATTTTATAGCTCTATGCTTAAGAGCTTGTGATAAGCAACCTTTCTTGCAACAAATCACCATGATAGAACCTTAAATTCATTTAGAATAAGAAAATCAGAAAAAAATGAAAAGAAAAAAAGGTGTTGCTCTTCTAGACCATAAATATGTTTACAATGCGGCTTAAAATGGGTGTGCAAGTCCTATAAATATAACCTCCTTCCAAACACAGCCATGCCAACTCACGTACATGGAAATATATTTAATATTTGCGTCAATCTATATACTAAAGGGAATTTAATATTATCGATTTCTCTCCTTACTTCATGTCCGATATTGAATGCAACATCAATTGGATCACACTATATTTCGAAGAGAAGATTTTGAATGTTTAAAATACTCGCCTACATTTCGGGGAGTTTGTTGTGACGTACGAAAACATAACAAAAAACATCGAAGGATTGGTGCGTGTTATAGTAGTTCATTTGAGTTGTCCAACGGGGTTAAGTCCATGGACTGAAGGTCATTGTTTTGCCATCACCCCATTCCTTAGTAATCAGTGCAACATTTGTTAGAAGTTGAATAAGTATCGTTCCTATGATACGATACATTCCATAGACATTGAATCGGTTGAAAGTTCTTTGAAGATCTCTCACCTGTCAAGTGGTTCCTGGTAAACATTAGAATTTCATCATCATGATAGAACGATGTTACTTAATACATCCGATATACAATGTGAAGATGAGACGAGTTTTTAGCATAGGTCATCATCATCCGTCATCAAATGTAACTTAACTGTCGAAATAAACCGACTATTCAGTGCGACATCGGTGCTTTCAGTTCTACATTCACGCAGTTCGTCCGCCATTTTGAACGTGGCTGCTACGAAACTGGGTCGAGAGCTAGTCTAGGCCAATCAGGAAGAAGACGCCGTGTTCAGAGAAATCTGTGTAACTGTTACGAATCTGGATTTTGATTTTGAAATCGGGAATTCGGATTTTGCGGTAAAACATGAAATCCAAAAACGACTTTCATCGCTGAGAAATCAATCCTCAAAGTGGATCTCAATTAAGAAATCCAACTCCAGATCTCGTTAATCACTATGTTTTGCGTTTTTCCGGGAAATCCAAAAAGGATCTCTTCTAGGAGATAACTTCCAATGAGTTTAACCGTTGCCATCCAAGACAACGACGCACGCAGTAAAAAGACCGGTAAGGAATTGGTTCGGGTACTTTGCCCCGTTGTGATTCAGAAGAGACCTATGAGAGTTAAGTTTTTATCCAGCTGAATTCTACTTTCCGAGTTTAGCACAAACATAATTACAGTTTTTTTTACACAGGGACTTAAAATTAAATTTTGTGGCTTTTGTTGCGAGTTGGTGGACATGGCCTTTGCTACTTATGCACAAAGTAAATGGCTTCAGCAGCTGTTCAGTTGCACATACCCATGGCGTAAGCTCGACATCGGAACAAAAATTAACCAAATAATAACGAAGAACCAATACAGCCTGGTATTATTGCACGCGACTAACGCTTTGTACATAAAACAACTTGCTATTGGTTCTAATTTGGTGACCACTGCTATTCAAGTCAATAACAGGCCTTAAAAAATTTGAGAGCGATTTCAAGTAACTTAAATCCAAGTCTAAATAAGTGTCAATGCGCTAGTTTAAAGAAAAGACTGAATGATATCTACTCTTTAAAGGAAAATAAGAATTCGGTACATACATTTAAAGAAGTATACCCTTAAAGTTATGTAGTTTTTATCGCCACCTTCTGTTGTCCTAGGAAAATCTCAATACCCTTCTTCCATCTCTCGGAAGGCTTTTTGATCAATTAGGAAGCTAACAAAATGACTCTCTCGGCTAAAGGAAATATTATTTTTTTGTTTTCGATGGCCAGAAATCTAAGTTTCTAGCGAACCTGTTACAGCTGTTTTCAATTGTCTGGTTTCTAAAGACGCTTCTCCTATAAGAAATATTAACCAGTCTAACCATTTGTATGATTTACCTTCTTCCTTGTCCCCTTTAGGTTCAGTGATTAAAGTTAGCTCATGACATTTTCAAGCCTGAAATCAGAATAGTCAATAACCGTTTTGTGTTAATCAGTACCAGTCAAATAATGAAATGTTTCGGCTTTTCTTTTCCTACATCTGGAGCAAACTCGTATGCATGTACCTGCTGGCGAAAGGAAGCAGACAGGCCGTGCAAAGGAGACTAACTTATACTCACAGGGAAAAAATTTGATGAAACCTATTTCATGATCACTCATTTTACCTATGAAATCACAGAGGTTTTGGTTTTACAAAGCACCCTTAACATCAGTATCATAAATAACCACTTACCTTTTCCTCGCTTGTCGGTTGAACTTCTACACACTCCAAATCATATTCACTGGTGTGCTCCTGGACTAGTATGGTTGCTGCATAAGAACTCTGGCCGCTTTGAACCATTAGATGAGGGAACTGACTTAATGCTTGAGATGTTCCCTTCACTTTTGCAGTGTTTTGGGCCGCACTTGATTTGTCCTTTGACGTCTCTAAGATCTGTGAAGGATGACACGAGGAGTGGAACCAAAGACATATTCCATCAGGCATATTCCAAGATTCAGCGTAAGCTATTCTACGGACAAGCCTGTTTTTCCCACCAAAACGGGAAGGTAGATGATATTTTATATTTAATATGTTTCTTTTTTTATGTTGAAAATTTCTTGTTCTACTTTCATTTTTTTGGAATTAGAAAAATTTAAGCGCGCCAAATACATAAGCCGCGACAAGAAAACGCCAAGGTTCTTAGTTGAGTAAATGTTAACGCCTCTGAATTCTAATTTGGAAATCATTCTCGTTGTCAGTGATCTTAGGGAGAATCTTGAAGCACCAGGTCAGTATCGCGTTTTGCTGTTCAAAGATTGGCTGTACAAGCCACATTGGAGGATCTCCGGAAATTGGGGAGGGGGGGGGGTTGATGGCTTTTCCGGTTGACGTTTAATTTTCTTTCAATGCAATTAGCGAAAAAATAATTTACTGTTAACTTTTTTTTACGACTAACGGTTAAAATTCGTCATTCTTATGCCTAAGGGCTAATCTTTTAGCAGTTTCATGACTATCGGTTAATCCATTCATACCTCACATTGCAGCACAATACAAAATTATGGCATTTTACCCACAATGCCTGGACAGACCTCAAGAAGTGACAAACTTTATCATTCTCTTTGGGTTTTACTATCATTGAACCAGTTTCATCTGTTGTGAAGTTCTCTGCTAGCATGATACGATGATAGAAAAGCAAATCGTTTTAAGGGTCAGTCGTCAGTTATATGAACGAAAAAATATGTTGGAACATGAATAAGGTATCACCAAAATCTCTAAAATAAAAACGGAACATTAGATTTAGGGTGGACGATCGAGTTATGTCAAAGAAAATCAGTTCATGTTCTATATGTTTTCATTCTTTGTCAGCTATATTAATCAAAAACAATATTAGCAAGTTCACACCACAAATCCAAAAAGGATCATTTTCAAGCATTCTAAATACTTATAGAAAAGTGTGAGCCGATACTTTTTAAGTTCATATGAATTGAACGAATTTCCCTCTTCAAATTTTCACCTGCTACGCCTATCCATTTCCCTTTCGGATTTCATCTAATCTTTTTAAGTCTAAGACCGTTACCATGGCTGCTGGAATTGTCTGAATGGTTATAGCGGGGGTATCCAGTCACCTCGCCACCAAGCAGACTCGCCACCAGCGAACTCGCCACCAAGGAACGATCTCGCCACCAACGTACTCGCCACCAAGCGAAGTCTTCTCGCCACCAACCACCAATAAAGAGATTAGTCGAGGACAGTAGGATGTTCGGCTGATAAGTCTGTACTCAAACTTTATAAACGTACGTTGTCGAAAGCACGTTCGAAACTGATAAGTTTGTTCGCTTGTCTGTACTCAAACTTTATAAACGTATGTTGTCGAAAGCACGTTCGAAACCGATAAGTTTGTTCGCTTGTCTGTACTCAAACTTTATAAACGTATGTTGTCGAAAGCACGTTCGAAACCGATAAGTTTAGTTTTAATACAACTGCTATCGAGTTTCATTTCATCACTTATTTCTTCCCATGAAGTTTCATTTTCTCTCAAGTAAGTTTTTATTCCTCGCATCGAGTTTTGCAATTTCTCCTCGCTTACGTGCAAAAGACAAACACGATACGTTTCGATGTCAATGAGTTAGGAACGGAACACATCTAACACGTCGCTGAAGGTCATAATTTAAATACAGACAAGCGCACAAACGTATCGGCTGATTTGAATTGTGCTCGTTCGAACATCCTACTCTCCTCGACTACTTTATTCTAGTTTATCTCTTTATTGGTGGTTGGTGGCGAGAAGACTTCGCTTGGTGGCGAGTACGTTGGTGGCGAGATCGTTCCTTGGTGGCGAGTTCGCTGGTGGCGAGTCTGCTTGGTGGCGAGGTGACCGGTAACCATAGCGGGTTTCGCCCATAACGAGTTTCGCACATATCGTTTCGCCCAGAACGAGAATGGTTTCGCCCAGAACAATAAAGGTTTCGCCCATAAGTAAAACTTCTACACTCTCACTCGGAAAACGTCAACCTTATAAACGTTTGTATGCACAGAATGAAGAAAAGTGACTTGACCTGAGATCATGAAATTTTGAAACGAACAAGTTACTGTTGAAACGAACAAGTCAATTATAGCTTTCACTGTGGAGCGGGGATTGTTAAGGTAATTCGCGCACGAAATACTGCAGAGACGTCCGTTTGTCGTAAAAGCATTGCTATGATTTTTTTGCATCACTTTTCTTCTCGAGAATTAAATTAAACGCTTTTGAAAACACTTGCGCGTGGAACATATCATCGTTGCAAATCTTTTGTACACGGAAGATAAGTTCCGCACGCCAGCTTATGAATACATGTGAATACGGTTTCGTGAATACTAAAACAAAGGAATCGAGAGTCAAAGATTGTATTTCTGACATAGGTAACGGCAACATATAATTGGAAAAGAGATAGAAACTAGTCAAGTTCATGAGTGCACGCGCGTGGAATAGCTTTACTACTCCGACGAAGCGTGCGGTACGAAAGCTTTAACTTAAAGGAAATTACCGTCTTGCACAAAAAATCTCAATCAAACCTTATCAATAGAATTTGAAAAACTTACTCTTGCAAAAATATCTCACCTGTTCGCTTATCAATAGATTTTCACTCTTGCAAAAAAAATCTCACCTATTTATGCCTGGGCGAAACCATTCTCGTTATGGGCGAAACGCTTCTTGGGCGAAACTCGTTATGGGCGAAACCCGCGGATACCGTCTGAATTTACCAATTAGATCAACCGTTAGCCGTAATACGGCCAAAAACTTAGCTGCTAGCCGTAGTGATTGATAAATTCTAATCGTCAGTCGTAAAAATTCTAGCCCTATAGAATTGTCTGTTCCTACAGCGTGTCATCTTGTGTCATTTTTGGTTAGCCGTTAGTCGTAAATTGGCCAAAATTTTAACCATTGGCCGTAAAAGCCATCGCCCCATCGCGACCCTCTTAAAGCCGTATGACTCAGTGCTTTGTCTTCAATTTGACAGTGGAGGAGGACTTTTTAAGTCCCACTTGCTATCAGCGATTCTTATCAGGTTCAAAGTACATGTATAAAACTGATATTTTACATTTTCTTACCCGATTGAGCCTTTCTCTTCAATTCTTTAGAAGATTCACCTGAATCTGGAGACTAGACATAAATGAAAAGAACTAAATAGCGACTAACGGCTTTAATGTCTATCGAGAACAGGAAAAGGTCCAGAGAAGACACATTTAGAAATTTGAATGTATGAGCATGTTCATGTTTTTGCGATGGGTTTTTTTTTGTGTAAGTTGTTTTAATTCTCATAATACCTGCCCTTCAGAGAATCTCCCTATTTGTACTTTGGGCTGTGATCAGCTCCTTGTCGTAGCTCCCTTTGTCTCGCTTGGCCATGTGATTATTTGGTTTTGGTTTTTCGACATTCCATGCAAATGTGATGTGTGTGCTGCAGCTGCTGCTTCCGACTGATTCCATTATTCATATACAATTACCTTTGAGCAGTTTTCCTCAGCTTTGCCGTTCTGGCCTTCAGACCCAAATTCTCCAGGGCCCAGTTGTTCGAAGGCCGATTAGCGCTAACCCAGGGTTAAATTTTAATCTAGGTTTCTATATTTCTTTGTTCAAAAGCTGTTTGAGGGTAATTTTCTTCATTTATTTTTAGAGCATTCAATCAACAAATTGAAGAAAAAAAGATTTAAGCTGAATTTTTTTTTTCAAGCTTTCAGATCTTAAATCAAATTTTATACTTACCCTGGGTTATCTTAACCCAGCTTTGAACAACCCGGCCCAGACATTATTCTATAACGAAGTCTCTCCTATATCAGGTGCAAGCTGTTACTTCGAACTATAAAGTAAATTTGAGAAATGTTTCTCGACGGAGAAATAATGAAAATCTACACAAGACTTGCCGGAAAAGACAGCGCGATATGCTTTGGGGCTTCTAAGTGGTGGCTTTGAAAACAAAGATATTTATGTAGCAGAACAATTTTTGAAATGCTTGCGAAAAACTCAAGTCAGACTTTCCAAGTCAGATCTCGGTCTGCCTTGGGCAGTCGCTGCAGTCTTAACATGACTACAAAGCGATACAAGTCAAAGCAGAGCGCAAACGATTACGCTACCTCAAATTTTACCTCCACCGTGACAGCCCTTGAAATCCATTATAACATGTGAAAGAGTTTTTTTTTATTGTTTTTGCGTCCCGAATTCACCTAGCACCGAGGAAACACCGTTGAATTATCCTTGGCCTAGTGTATTATGACGCAACAAACGTGAACTTTACAGAAAATCCACTGACCAGTACTGGGTTCGAAAAGACTGACTCGCTTCTCTCCCAGCGGCATTTGCCTCGGTTTCCAAACGCGTTACGGTGCACAATCTTTCATTTGACTGATGTGCCTGGCTTCCATCAAGAAACATTTTTTAACGCAGCACGCAAAACTGAAGGAGAGAAAGTGGCATACGCAAGCATGCATCCGTTGAGCATGATTCAGTCATCAACGCACGCGCTCACGCCGTTGCCAGATTCTTCGAATCGCCTTTTTGCCCTGCTTTTGTTTTCGCTTCGTTTTTCTATTTTTGCACGAGGGGCCAAAGTGAGTTGTGCGATGAAACTATAACATTGTCGGCCAGTAAAATGTCAAAGAGTAGTGGCAACCATGGAGGTTGACAAAGAAAATGAGTTCCCACCTTTTTACTGCAGAAATCACAGACAAGAAAAGCAGCCCCTAAGTATTACCGATGCCATAGCCGTAGCGCTTCACTTAAAGGTTTCACTTTCATTTCTTCGTTAAACTTAGGTAGTATTGTTAATCAAACTATTTCAAGTGTCTTTTGAAATCAATAACTTATTTAATTCAAATAGCATAAATAGTCATTAAATTATGACTTAGAACTTTCTTAGAAGCTCATGGTAACAACAACCTTTTGAGAGAAAGCCAATTCACGGTTTTAAGAAAGTGCCAGAGCAAATTTGATTGCTCAGTATTTGAAATACTCTTCATCAAGAAACTCACGCCCAATTTAAATAATCAGACGGACTCCATACGTGCGAAACTCTTTGTTTGATATTTTCTCACGTTACAATTTTTTAATCAGCTATTGTTGTTTTTTTTTTTAGTATTTATAGACCAAAAATCACTACTTATTTTGACTTGATAATGACGTTCAGCTAACGTCGAAACGTCGTCGCTTTTTAGCAATTTTTTTTAATCTTGAAATGATTTTAAGAAATGTTTTATCGCAATTTTTTATAGTGAAATGCTTTTCAAAATCACTTCTTGTTCGTAAATTATTTTTAAAAACATTATTTTATTCCAACTTCCTGCATTGTTTGGCTCTTATTAACATGCCCTTAGCCAGTGCATTTGTTAAGTACTCATGGAAGCGCGCGCATCGATTAATATGCTAAATATATGTTATTCACCGGACGGGATGTCCGTATTGGGAAAAACTGTGCCCGAGGTCTTGGATACCGCCCGAGGCTCTAGGCCTCGGGCGGTACACAAGACAGAGGGCACAGTTTTTCCCAATACGGACCGACCTTGGCTGGTAAATAACATTTTTATTTTTTTTTCCAAAACCTAACAAATGGTTACGAAAAGAACCTGAATGATAAAAGGCTGTAAGTACGGCAAGATTCTCCATAAACTGAACAATTTATGAGCAAGTAGATGGTAGAGAAAACAAGGGCAATGCAAATGAAAGAGAGAGGTTTCATCAAAACATATTTATTTGCGTAATGATATTAAAAGGTGATTTAAAAGGCTTCCAAGAAAACTTCGAAACAATTTTTTAAAAGGATCGGATACCGCCCGCTGTGAGCGGGCCGGATGGGGAGAATACTGCCCGCTCTTGGAACCAAGCAGATTGCAGGATTTGTATTATACCACCCGCTCGCGAACTGAGAAAAAAACAATTGAATATTATCAATTGAGTTGATAACGTAGATTGGCCACCGTTAAGAGTTTGAAATGTGAAGTTTCGAGCGTTAGCGCTTCGTCAGAGCGAATGGAGGAATTGTGGGTTGTGCGTGCGTTTATATGCAGAAAATGGAGCTGCACTATGGTTGGGAATAGGGTGAAAACAAGAACAAACTAGTTGAATGAAAAGTGCTCGTTGATACCGTGGGGATTAGAGTGCCGATTTGAAAGTATCGGTGGTTTTAACTCATTGTAATTAATAAAAAGGTAGTTGACCTCATCAGGTTTAAATTTTCCGTTTGTAATTTACTTTGCAATATTTTAATATTTTTCGCTTGACGAAAAACCCCGATTCTTTTTTCTACCGAGCAGTTTTCTGTGGGTAAAAATCAAGTTTACGTTTCAAACAGCGAGTTCACCCAATGGGCTCATATAAGGTTTATGAGAAAGAATCGTGTTTTTGCTTGAGGATGTTTGTTTAATGATCGTAATCAATGCTTTCTTGAGGGTATCCAACAATGTTCTTCAATCAAGCGATCCCGACTAATATTTTCTCTCAATCCCGTAATTCCGACGGCTTATACCGGCCAATCTTGATCATAAAAATTTTTTCCTAGTCCATTTCCTAAACGTAAGAGGGCCTCTTCGGTTGGTGGTGATTTTCTCAACCAGCATTGATCCGTTGAAGTCTTTGGTCACCGTAAGGCGTAAGTTTACCTCTTTTCACCAAAATGATGATATTGTTCATTTCAGAAGTTTTCAAAGTTTTTGGGGGAGTCACGTGATGACACCAAGCTGAACGGACGCGGCTCCGAGCTCTCTCTATGAAACTTTCAAAATTTTGATCCTTAATAGGTTACTATGACCGCGTTGTAATCTTTTGAGTTTATTAATTGGTGACAAGCGAATGTCTGCTAGACGAACAAGGTCGAAAGCAAAGCAACGAACCGAAATGCCCGACACTGAAGCGAAGCTAGACGCAGTACTTGCGAAGATGGACGAATTGCTCGCCGCTAAAGATGAACAAGAGTCGAAGTTGAACGCCATCCTGATGAAGCTAGAAAGTTTGGAAAAAAGTCAAAAGAAAACCGCTCAGGATGTCGACGAATTGAAAGATAGTTATAAACTTTTAGACCACGATGTGACCGAGGTTAAAAGCGCTCTTGCAGAGAAGGCGAACCGCAAAGAGATAGACGCCCTGAACAAGAAAATTGAAGACTTGGAGAACAGGTCCAAGAGGAACAACGTGGTCATATGGGGTTTAAAGGAAAGCGCCGAAAAAGATTGCAGCTCCGTAGAAGAATTCATAGAGGAAGAACTTTTCAGTAAGCACATGGGCCTCGATAATATTGAAGTCATGCGAGCGCACCGTACGAAGATCAACCAAGCGGCTGCGAGCGCTACCGCTCCGCAGTCAAGGCCTATCCATGTCTACTTACTTAGATATCCTGATAAAGGACGAATTTTAAAGGCTGCAGCGAACACCCTGAAAGATAACCCTTTCTGCAACAGTCAGATATTCATATCCGACGACGTGTCAAAATCAGTTCGAAGTGAAAGAGCCAAACTACGGAAAGATCATTTAAAGCAACTTAAAGAAAGAGAAGGAGTCCAGTTCGCGTTCATCCCATGGTCAGTTCCCGCGCAGATACTGTATAAAGAAATCGATTCTGAAGGTCTCAAGTCCTTTAAAATCAGACATGAGTAATCCTTATGTTGCTGTTTTGTTGTCATTATATACTGCGTAATTGTATTTATAGCTAAATGAACTGTATGATTTATAGTTTTGTTTACAATTTCGGCGCAGGCAAAACTGCTTGTCACTTTTAATACCATAGTATAATACAACCATTTGCCATGGAGATCTCGGCGAAAGTGTGCAGCAACCAAGATGGTAAGTGCGCTTTCGTTTGTTTGCATATTTTGTGTGTTGTTGTTTTGTGTCTGTGTTGTACTTCTTGTTCAAAACTTAAATTATTCTCTTACTACTTTTACATTTGTTTTGCTATTCTATTCATTTTCCGAGCAAATAGCACCTATTATAAATGTGATAACACTTAATTATTCTTGCATTAAGAATGCATAATTCGAAAGCTAAGCCTGAAAGCATCAAATTTCTTTCCTTGAATGTTAGAGGCCTAAGCAACTTTCATAAACGTAGGGCAATTTTTTCCTGGTGTAGAAAGCAAAAAACCGATTTAATATTTTTACAAGAAACTCATTCCACAACAGAACGACAGGATCAGTGGCGAAAAGAGTGGGGCGCTTCTATTTTATTTTCACACGGCAGTACAAATGCTAGAGGTGTTGCAATTCTCATAAAGAATAGTTTGAACATTATTATTCAACAAAGTGAAATAAGTTCGGATGGCAGGTTTATTGCTCTAAAAGCTGCTATTAACAATGAGATATACATAATTGCAAACATATATGGCCCAAACAAAGACGCCGATGCTGTCAAGTTTTATCGTAATTTATCAAAATTATTAAGAAATGACGAATTTGGTAATGAAGAAAACATTATTATAGGTGGAGATTTTAATTGTCCTCTCGACATCACACTTGACAAAAAAGGTGATTTACCGATTCCTCGAAAATATGTAATCAACTCTATAGATGAATTGCAAAATGAATTCAGTCTGCACGACATTTGGCGCCTAAAAAACCCAACATTGCAAAGCTTTACCTGGGGGCGTTGTTCACCTTTTATATTTTGCCGACTAGATTACTGGCTAATATCTGATAAATTACATGATTTGGTAACTAAGGTCGATATCATACCCTCGATCAAAACAGACCATTCCGCTATTTTTTTAGAACTTGAAGAAATCGAATCAAGTGGAAGAGGAGCTGGCTTCTGGAAACTAAACACTTCTCTATTGGCAAATGAAAATTATAAACATATGATAACAAACAATTTGCCGACCTGGCTGGATGCAGTTAAAGATATACATGATCCCAGACTTTTGTGGGATTGGATCAAGTTTAATATAAGGTCAAACTCCATCATATTCTCCAAACAAATAGCTTCCATTCGACGGAAACAAGAAGAGGAATTAAATAAACGTTATCAGGAGGCAGTCCTAATGTTTCACACAAATCCTTGTAACAGTACGCGTCTGGCACTAGAAAAATCTAAGCAGGATCTTGAAGCACTGTACGAGGACAAAGTAGAAGGGATTATACTACGCGCAAGAGCTCGATGGCACGAACACGGTGAAAAGAATAACAAATATTTTTTAAATCTCGAGAAACGCAACCATGTTAAAAAGCATGTAAGAAAGCTGCACATTAGCGGTGTAATTTCTACTGACCCCTTTATGATTATGGATTCACAACGCAAATTTTATAAGAACTTATATCGTAGCAGAAATGTTAATCTAGATAATGCAGAATCATCGATTTTTTTCGATAATCCAAATTTACCCAGTATTTCACATGATTCAAGAATAATATGTGAGGGTAGAATAACTGCGGAAGAATGCCAGAACGTTCTCAAAACTTTTCCAACTGCAAAAACGCCAGGCAACGACGGGTTACCCATTGAATTTTATAACACCTTCTGGCCATTACTTAGTGATACTTTGATTAATTCATTTAATGAAGCTTTTATGAAGAAGGAAATGTCCCCCTCTCAGAGACAGACAGTGATTACTCTTATTGAGAAACAGGACAAGGATAGGACTTACTTAGAAAATTGGAGGCCAATATCCTTGACTAACGTCGACGCCAAAATTGCGTCCAAAGTTATAGCGACCCGTATTGTCAAAGTTTTACCCGAAATCATTCATAGCAATCAAACTGGGTACGTTTCAGGTCGCTACATAGGGGAAGCCGCAAGATCAGTTCTAGATATAATGGATTACACGAAAACTTATGAAATCCCTGGATTGCTACTTTTTATAGATTTTGAGAAAGCTTTTGATAGTCTGGAGTGGAATTTTATGTTCAAATGCTTAGAAGTCTTTGGATTTGGATCCAGTCTTACAAGATGGATAGAAACCTTTTACAGTAACATATAACAAGTTGTATTATCAACAATGGAACGCTCTCAGCTAGCTTTGAAATAAATCGAGGTGTAAGGCAGGGAGACCCCCTTTCTCCTTACTTGTTTATCATTGCTATGGATTTACTAGCAGTCGCTATTCGCTCATGTTCAGAAATAGATGGAATCAAAATAGATGAAAAAGAATTCAAAATGGTACAGTATGCAGATGATTTAACAGCTTTTGTGTCGGATATCAGATCTGCTCAATACCTTTTTAAGTTACTTGATCAATTCCAAAAATGTTCTGGCCTAAAGGTGAATTATACAAAAACCGAAGCAATGTGGATTGGCTCTTCCCGTAATAACATCGAAACACCTCTAGCATTGAAATGGCGTAAAACTGTAAAAGCTTTAGGGGTTCACTTTAGTTACAATAACGAAGAATCAGTGCAAAAGAATTTCTACGATAAGCTCAAAGGAATTAAATCTCAGATACGCTTGTGGAGTTGGAGAGGCCTCTCTCTGTTTGGTAAAGTTACAATTATTAAGAGTTTACTACTTCCTAAAGTTTTATACATCTCGTCAATTCTTCCTTCTCCTTTGGAGTTCATAAAGGCCCTTCAATCAATTATATATAATTTTCTTTGGAAGGGTCCTGATAAAATCGCCAGGACAGCAGTAATAAATGATGTTGAATTTGGTGGCCTAAACGTAACTGATTTTACAACGTCAATTATGTCACTCCGACTTTCATGGATTGGAAGATTTCTGAGCGATAATTTTTATCCCTGGAAAGCGTATCGATTACATTTACTAAAACCTTTTGGTGGAGAATTTTTTCTTCATTGTGATTATAATATTAATGACTATAACATTTCCCCAATATTTTATAAGGAGATGTTACACTGGTGGTCAGATTTTCGTTCTAAATTTGATCTTGTAAGTCTACGTGAAACAATCATCTGGAACAATCATAACATTAGAGTAAACGGCAAACCTTTATTCTATTATAATTATAATAGCGCAAATATTATTCTTTTAAGCGACTTAAAATTTGATTTGAGTAACACAGAGTCCTTTAACCTTGCAAAACGTAATGGTTTAAAAGATTCCAACTTTCTGACCTGGACTGGTGTTCGTTGCGCAGTACCAAGTCATCTAAGAATTCGATGCCACGAAATTAAGAAAGATCATGTCAGATCACTGCAATTTAAAATCGGTGATAAAATCTTTGATCCAGCACTTAGCAAGTCTAGGGATTTCTACGGTTTGCTTATATCCAGTAAGGCGACAAAGTCCAGAGGCTTCACAAAGTTGAAATCTAAATTTTCTATTGATGATGTGGAAACAAAAAAGGCCTTCTCATTAATAAGGTCCTGTATCTGCGAGACATATGTGCAATGCTTTCAATTTAAAATACTAAATGACATTTTATTCACAAATTCCCGCCTAGCTAAGATAGGTTTAATACAAAGCGATCTTTGCACTTTTTGCAATACTAGTGCGGAAACAATTGATCACTTATTCTTTTACTGTGTTTACTCACATGCATTTTGGGAAGAATTTGAATCTTATTGGATCGCTACAGCCAAAGAACAAAGGAAACTTGAGTTAAAGACTATTTTAATTGGTGTCACAGATACAAATTGTTCTTTATTTAATTACTTAATCGTTTTAGGTAAGCTACATTTATGGAATTGCCGTAGGAATAACAGTCTTCCTTTTTTCCCTTCGTATAAGGAACTAGTTAAAAGAAAATATGAAACTGAATGTCACATTGCGGCTAAGTTTAATGATAGGAAGATGCTAGAGGCTAAATGGAAACCCATTTTGAATTATAATTTAATAGATACATAGGTGTGTAAGCGAAAAAAAAAAACTGTAAAAAGTAGGGTAAGAATTGCAGTCTAAGGAAGTATTATATAGTAAGTAGAATAAGTAACGTCTTGTAGGTGGTATTGTAAGTAGTGTTCGTCTTGTTTTGTAAAGTAGTGTTCTTCGTGTTGCAATTAAAAAAAAAAAAAAAAAAAAAAAGTTTTCAAAGTTTTGCACGAACTAAGTACGCTATTCACGGTAACGACTTCCTTCGGATTTAACTTCAATCACACACAAACGTATAAGTAAAGAAGTCAGTGTCGCATAACAATCTCAACAACTGCATAAAACACTAAAGGTGACGGCAATCCTATTGTGCCATAGCAAGGGAAATAAAGAAAAATTACCTGAACACAATTCTGTTATTGAAGCGACTGAATACTTCTACCAAAGCCGGAGCCCCATTTTCCTCTTTGTCTTGTTTCCCGCTGTTTTCTTGCGACTCCTCGAAGTCAGAACGCTCGAGGCTAACCGGTTCGCCCGCCTGAATATCTGTCTGATAGAGGCACCACGGGGGAGTCAAAGCTCTTGTTGCTGCTGCAGCAAATGTTTATGTCCAGTCCCTCATCTTCTATATGCTCTGTGGTGCCATCCAGTACAGGAGGTAACGGTTAAATTACTTGTATGGCCGACAGAATAATGGCACGTTCTGGTAAAGGATACCAAGAATTTTGATTTAAAATAGTACGCCGCCCGATGGGTTGGCCTCTTTAAACCTTCTTTGGCTGCATTTCCAAACTTTCTTATGTAATCTAACACCGTGAAAAGTTTATATTTGTGATGCATAACTGAGTGAATATCCTCCACGTCTAGTGTCATGCAACTCAAGGGGTTAAGAGCCTCACATCGATATAATTCCGAGACTTTCTGGAGTTTCTCTTTTTGTTACCCCCTTAAGCACTTCAATTGACGCAACAGTTCTAGATGTCACCTTACCCTTTGGGTCGTTAAGGATTTTTGGTAAGCTGACAACTTCGCTTTTGATAGAATTTTGATTCCTGCGCAATTAATGAAGTGTCGCCGACCAGTCCGATCAATTTCATCATAAATTCTCGTCAACGGACATTCCCGTTCTTGGTTCGTTCAAGTGATTATTTCAGTCCCGTATCTCGCCCCTTAAAATCGCTGATTCCCGTGTTCCGCCGGCATAACATCATTCCCACATCTCGCTCCCTTCTTACACTAAATTCTCGGATCCCGGCCTTTAAATAAGACCAATCCCGGATCCCGAATAGCCATTGGGGACGCTCTTTTTTGACTTCGTGGACTGTTCGATTTAACATGAAATATAAATATCGGTTGATGGGTTTTACCGCTGACTAAAAGTTTATGTTCTAATGCAAGCAATATAGATTTCGGTGTTTTCGTTCCTTCATAAATTTAGACCAATAAATTTAAGGTATTCGATTAAAACATGATCTCTATCGGTGAAACGTCATCTCTGAACAGCTCATACGGCTGGAATTTGATACTCGCCGTTCACTGAGGTCACTGCAGTAGCCAGAATTATAATCGATAGGGGTAAATCATCGTAATCATTCGTGGAGGTCGGCTTTATTTTGATCTTACGACGCAATATCAACGGAGCGGTAAGCATTCTAGCCAGCCGCAACCTTCGTGTTTGAAATAAAAGACCGTAACTGCTGAGCGGCCACTGACGAAAATTGACCAGTTTCATTCTTCTAATGTTTTTATATATCTTTCGCACTGCGAGACTGATCTTATCACTGCGGCAGGAAAAAAATGTACATGTGGTCTGACAACTTTGGTTTATGAATCACTGCTCTAGAGTTTGTCATAAGGGGATTTTATGAGCAACTAGCTGAATTTTACAAACCGTAGCCTTTTGAGCCTCCAAATAGTTACATTGTTGTTTTCATTGTCACCGACTTTAGTTTCGTGCCGCGAAAATTGCGCCAAAACTCTAATTACTTCTACAACACAAGCACTTTTTGCATGTCAATACTGATTAAAAAATTCAATAAAGGTTTTTTTATCACAAGTGTATATTTCTCATGTGACCTCTAACGTAGAAGTCAGCTGCATCTATTTGGGATTGAGCTTTGAAAGGAATAGATGTGCATCTTTACTCATTAAGCTGTAGGGTCTAAAAGTTAATGATTATGCAGAAGAAGAAATGAAATACATCAATTTCATTATTGCCAAAAAGCTCTTGGGTAAGTAATTAGAAATTAAAAAATTACTCAAACTGTAAATACCAGAATGTTGCAATGTTGATTTCCTCACTATTTTGTCTACAAAACATTTCATTATAATTCTCTATGTTACCACTAGTTCCAACATGAGATTTTCTGTTTGGTATTGTTACATGCACTGTTAGTAGTAAAATTGACAATCATTGATTACTTTACATATTAAGACTCTTTTTTAGAGCAAGCGAATAACAGTGGACATTTACTCTGGAAAATTCTGCTTATAAAAGCTTTCATGACTGCTTGTCCCTAATTCCAAACGCTTTTCTTTCATTTGTAAGAACTTCCATGACCTTCTTCTCCATGTCCTCCAAGGAAATGGTGACTTTATCCATTGATGAAAAATCCTGTTTTGAAGCAATAACATTAATAGCGTTGATGTGAATCAAAATTATTCTCCTTACGGTCTGTCATACAGGTCTTGTGATGTTAGTTTGGAGAATTTGGTATTGAATCAACTTTTAATCTCCTAACTGATATTTTTCCTTATTTTCATCGCTTGTCTGCTTGATATTGTATTGATATTGTAAGGAGAAATCCTGTCTTGGTCACCAACAGAAGTAATAGAGTTAATAAAATATCATATAGTACCTTCACAATCACTGTTCCTTGATGATAGAAAAGCTGTATCAAATTTCCTTTTTCTTACAATGCCAGACCTCTTTGATTTGGGAGTAACTGCAACAATATTATGAAGAAAATTTTAAGACAATGTCTCCCTTGTAAAGCTACATGAATCACATTATTATTTGGCAACTATATTTTTTGTTTTACAAGGTGTGTAAGTATTTACCAGACTGAAAAGAGCTATATTGCATGTCAAAATAACATGAATACATGTAGGAAATGCGCTGAATTGAAGTCAAATCTAAATAAGTGTAACTGAAAGAACATTTTAAGAAATCCTCAATTGACCTTACAATTTTCCTAAAGGGACCAAATTATGTATGGCTCCCAACAACATTTTCAATATGCACACAGCTTCATTGCTCAATTATATTACTTTTAATTTTGTTTTGTGTTTGCTACAAAAAAGTTGTATGTCCAGGGAGAAACTGAAAACCAAAACTTTTTTTTGGAAATGTGTTCTTTTCAAAGAGGGATTAAGGCTTAATACACCACTCAAAATTCACTGTCACTCTGAATATACTCTGAAAAATAATGTAAGGCATTTTACAATGAAAAAAGCAAGCAGGACTCAACCAAACTCTCCATGATAGATACATGTACCTGCAAATTGTCCTGGTTGCGTTATCAGGTGATCACACTCCAGTGTCAAGCATTTTTTTTTAACACAAGCTCATCAATGTACTGTTCTTGCATCAAGTATCTGACAGAATCCAGGAAAAACTTGTAATTTATAGTCATACGTAAACAGTACTGCAACAACTGTTAATCAATACTAAAATAAAATTTCACATTACAATCAAGAGTAAAAAAGAATTAACAAAAGATCAAATCATTGTTGAGAACAGTTCAAACCAGTCAATCTTTCTGTTATTAATTACTACATGTAGGAAACTTATAGCTGATTTACCTTTTCTTAAAAAGCTACTACTTTTTGTTATTGCCTTCTGCAACAGTATATATTTGCAAGCTATATCATAAGAAACATATTCAAAAACACACTGTAAATCTTTGAACAAATACTTAAAAGGGGCAAAATATATATTAAGTTGTGTTTACATGCACTTGACTTTGTGCGGTTGTTATTTTCATTAGGCATGCAATACAACACACTTTTCTATCATTTACTACTGACTATTAACTCATGCAAAATGTGAGGAAAAAATGGGGAGATGGAAAATCACAGGCCTGTAAAGCTACAATGACATAGGCTCATCATTACAGGTACAATAAACAATAAATTTTTGACCACCCTCTTTTTCTCAAAATTAGTTTTAACAACTACCTACACTTCTACAGAGCCTCTTCTTATACCACTAGTCAAGGAGGTTGGCTCTGTCTCAAAGAACTTATATAAATGGTCTTAACCCTTCATAAAGAATAAGAGGAAGCTACTTTTGCCAGTTACCATGGTGATATAAGTAACTACTGGGAGAGAGGAACAGGTTTACCTGACAGGGGTCCAGAGGAAATAAGTACAATGGATGTGTGCTCACTGCATGCCTTTGATGATCTGTTGAAACAAAAAAGGCTATGATGACCAAGTATATTCAATGAAACAGCCATTGAAGCCATGACTGTCTAAGGAAGAAAGAATCTTCAGCAGTTTTTGGGAAGCAAGCGAAATACATAGTGACAAATTGTGGTGGAGAGAGATGGAGCAAAATATTCAGAGAGAACTTATAGCTAAAAGCTTCAAAAAGCCTGTGAAAATTACCCTGAAATTCATATTCATTGTCACTTATTGTCCACAATCCACAAAATGAAATCTTTGCAATGCTAATTCATGCAGCTGCATGTAATCCATACAACATTTTAAAGGAATCCTGTTCAGGTAATAACTTTTCAAAACAATTTGGTGTTAATAAGCACATGTAAATTTGTCAAAGACAACATAATTGCGAGAGTGCATAAGGCAAGTGCAATTTGTACATGTGTAGCACTTATTCACAATTTTAACAGCACACTATTTATAATCTGCACTTGTGTTACAACTTTGCACTTGTGCTACATGAAAAATGCACTTGTTCTCAGCTAATAAAAAGTGCATATTTTTTTCATGTATATTATCATGCATTTAATTGTCAAACTGTACTAATGACCACTCACATTGAAATCTTTAAGAATGGAAAGACTTACAAACAAAAGGGATACTTACTTGATAGTCTCAATGAAATTGTTTTCTTCACAGTCTTCCAACACAATAAGAGCCTTCCTCACAGAAGCGCATAACTGTGAAGCTAATGCAATGCTTGATTCCTTCTTAACAGTAAATCCTGATAGTCTCCAGCTTCTTGATGATGATTGTTGTTGAATCTGAACTTTTTGCTGAGGACACATACAGGCATGCTCTCTTTCCACTTTCCTTTTCCTGTAATTACAGTAAGTTGGCCATATTAATACAGCTGTTACACTTGTAAAATTCACCAAACCTGACTACCTATTTATTAACTTACTATTATAATAATACTTACTATTGTCACTTACTATTTAAAAATAGTAAGTGACAAGGAAAAGCTCCTTGTTCACAGATAATTTGTGTTATTTTTTCGTTAGCCACATTGAACAGCTAATGAACAAATTGTGTATTTCTGACAAGTTTGTCCACTACAATAATTGACCTCTCGAGGAAGGCATAATTTGTTTTATTATAATGTTGAATTTAGTAAGGAAGCTAGTTTCAATTTTGCTCAAACATTGAGTAATTTACTTAATGCATGGACTGTCACTTGCAAATTTTGCATACAACTGTATACCAGTGAATGAAAATTATCTGAGTTAGAGATGGGGGTCACCAATGAGTTGGTCAACAGGATAAAAAGTCAGCTCCAGGCTCTGGTAGTATGTACAGTCTTGCATCTTAGGAAAACTGTTTAGTTATGGTATCAGTAATTGACAAAAAGCATACCTTGGGGAGCAACTTCTGCATTCACGTTCTTTTCTTAGCTAATCTCTTATCACTTTTATCAGCTTTTGTCTTTGTTCCAGCTTGATTGTTTTTGTCATTGTAATTAGCACTTGAGCCATCCAGCTTTTATTTGCCTCTTTTTGTTTTGTGGAGGAAATATCTTGTGGCATTTCCTCCATGGCCTGCTTCTTGCCCTCTTCTTTTGCAACCACTGAAGGTTGCCACTTATCACTCTGCATAAACCCACGAGACATAATGGTGCTCTCTGTGCCACCTCTGTCTTTCTTTACATGAACATTACTTTTTCCATTTGATACATGATGATAATAGTGATATGGATGGAGTGGCAGCAGCTGTGTGTGGTTCACATCACCCCATGACATTTGCTTTGCCGGGATAGGCACACCACTCTTCTCCTCATGATTAGTCTTGCTGATGCATAGGTGATAAAGGGATCAAGAGTGAATTAATGTGATTATATGCACATTGTTAGCTGTCATAGCCATGTAAATATGACAAAATTGAAGGTGTGTGTAGACCCCAATTTGAGGCTGGAATTTGCCAATCTTTAGGGCTTGCTGTTGCAGCACCTGGTTAAAACTTGGAATTAGAGGGATTCTGTACTGCATAAGACCATCACATACGTGTAAAACCAAAAGCTCGAGTAATCTCAAAAGTTCTCCTCAAGTGCATGATTGTACTACTAACACTACATAATATTACAAGGGCAACCAGAACAGTCCCAACAGGGATGGAGGAGTGCTTCATTTAGGTTGCAGGATGAGTTGCTCCATCCCATATCCTGTAAGTAAGTACTGTACATTATGTCAGCAGCCAACTTTTGGTTCACATTGAAGCTCTAGGTGTTGACATCAAAAATCCAAAACTTTTCAAATATAAAGTATCAAATATTATCAAATCCTTACAAAACAAGTGCTAAACACATAAAGCAGACAAGTTGCTACAACTAGCCCACTTACTCTGACCTACAACTAGGCAACTAGATTATAAGCAGGGAAAACTATAATTTTGAGAGAACACAAAGTCATGGTATGCAGTTTTCAAAGGCTTGCAAGTTATAAATGTATTCGCTCCTTTTGCAGCTTGTTCCATCAGATAGCACTTAACCCTTTAACTCCCAAGATCTAATTAGCAATTTCTCCTCACTGTCTGCCATACAGTTCTTGTGATGTTAGTTTGGAGAATTTGGTATTGAGTCAACTTATAATCACCTAACTGATATTTTTCTTCATTTTCATTACTTGTCCGCTTGATATTGTATTGATATTGTAAGGAGAAATTCTTTCTTGGTCACTAATGGGAGTAAAAGGGTTAATCAAATATCATACCTTCACAATCATTGTTCCTTGATGATAGAAAATCTGCATCAAATTTCCTTTTTCTAACAATGCCAGGCCTCTTTGATTTAGGAGTATATAACTGCAAAAACATGTTGAAGAAATTTTTAAGACAATGTCTCCCTTGTAAAGCTACATGAATCACATTATTATTTGGCAATTACATTTTTGTTTTGCAAGGTGTGCAAGACTATTCACCATTGATTTGCTTGCAGTTAATTCCATTGCTTAGTACCAGTAGTAATAGTAAAAAATGAATGGATTTTTGACCCAAAGCGCATACCAATTGGCTGGGTAATTTAAAAAAGAAATCCACTGTTAAATTGACAACTTTCCTGGTTTTTTTCCCTCTCTTTTGTTTTGTTTTGTCTTTTTTGAGGGATTAAGGCATAACACACCACTCAAAATTCACTGTCACTCTGAATATACTCTAAAAATAATGTAAGGCATTTTAAAGCAAGCATGACTTAATCAAACTCTACATGATAGATACATGTACCTGTTTATTGTCCTGGTTGCGTTATCAGGCAATTTACTGCACTTCCCAGATCACACTTCAGCGTCAAGCATTTGAACACAAGCTCATCAATGTACTGCTCTTGCATCAAGTATCTGACAGAATCCAGGAAAAACTTGTAAATTTATAGTCATAACAGCACTGCAACAACTGTCAATCAATACTAAAAAAAATTGCACACTACAATCAAGAGCAAAAAAGATTTAATAAAAAGATCAAATCATTGTTGAGAACAGTTCAAACCAGTCAATCTTTGAGTTGTTAATTACTACATTAGTACATCAGAGTGATTGGAATTGTTCCGATGAAGGGCTAACGCTGGAAACGTCAGCTTTTTTATCCTTTACGCTGGCTAATTTACGTTTTCAACTCAGCTGTTAACCCTAAATTACCTACTATACTCTCCCACCGACACAGCACAACAGTTTCTTTACAAACTTACCCCCTTTATTCATTACTGCAGCTGAGTTACCCTATATAAAAAAGCTATTACATACTAAAACTGTACTTTTTGTTATTGCCTTCTGCAACAGTATATATTTGCAAGCTGTATCATAAGAAACATATTCAAAAACACACTGCAAATCAATCTTTGAACCAATATTTAGAAGGGGAAAAATTATATAAGTTGTGCCTACATGTACAGTACATGTACATGTACATGTACATGCCCTTGACTCTGTATGGTTGTTATTTTTGGTAGGCATGCAATACACCACACTTTTCTACCATTAAATTTATTACTGTATAAACCCATGCAAGATGTTAGGAAAAAATGAGAAGAGATGGAAAATCACTGGCCTGTAAAGCTTCAATGATATAGGTTCATCATTACAGGTACAACAAACAATAGATTTTTGACCACTCTCTTTTTCTCAAAATTAGTTTTAACAATACCTACATTTCTGCAGAGCCCCTTCTTTTACTACTGATCAAGGAGGTCAGCTCTGTCTCTTTGTAAAGAAAAATGAATTTTGGAAAGGTAAGTAATGGTGCACATTGTCATGGTAGCTCAATGAACGATCACAAACTTGCAAGTTATGCCACCAACGAGGTTGCTAACATATGCTAGGATTGCTGCAGAATTAGATTACATGCCTGGTTTGCTAGTGTGCAAACTTATCACCTAGAACCTTTCAATAAAACACCTTCATGTCAACAATGTTTGATACAATGCTGAAACAAACATGACTTTGTGGACAAAGCCGTGTCACTCTTTGAATCTTAACAAATCCAAGAGCGTGCCATTCTATTCAAGAGCTGATCGGTTTTGCACCTTATTTCACCTTCAAATTGCGAAATTTGATTCTAGGAAGCTACAATTGAAAGAATGTAATTATCCTGCACCATTACAGCCCACAAGTGCTCTGTTTTGTGAATTGCTAGAGGTAAAGTTTACTCCAGTCATGTAAACTTTATGAATCTTAACGAATCCAAGAGTGTGCCATTCTATTCAAGAGCTGATCGGTTTTGCACCTTATTTCACCTTTAAATTGCGAAAGTTGATTCTAGGAAGCTACAATTGAAAGAATGTAATTATCCTGCGCCATTACAGCCCACAAGTGCTCTGTTTTGCCAATTGCTAGAGGTAAAGTTTACTCCAGTAGTGTAAACTTTACCCGGCGCAAAACAAAGTGCTCTGATTAGTCCATTCAGGTAATATTTACCCCTATCTGGTAAACATTTTCCGTGCATATTGTTTTTGGTAAGGGCACAATGTTTCCAACATGTGTTATAACTGGTTTTAACCCTTAATAAGGAATAAGAGAGGGCTACTTTGGCCAGTTACCATAGTGATATAAGTAACCAGGGAGAAAGGAACAGCTTTACCTGACAGGGGGTCCAGAAGCAATAAATACAATGGGCGTGTGCTTGTTGTATCATCATCCTTCGGTGATCTGTTGAAACAAAATAGGTTATGATGACCAAGCATATTCATTGAAACAGCCACTGAGGCCATGACTGTCTAGGAGAGAAAGAATCTTCCACAGGTTTTGGGAAACGAACACCGCAAAATACATAGTGACAAATATTGGTAGAAAGAAATGGAACAAAATGTTCAAAGAGAATTTACGATAGTTTCTTGGCTCTAAGGCACATGGTTTTTACAAGAAAATTCTTTCCTCGGTTGGAAAGTTAATGCTGAAATTGAGATGCATCTTATAGCCAAGTATTTTTGCACAACAAAATCTTGATATCAAAATTTTAGCAGAACTTATACTGTAGTTAAAAAGACAAGAAAAGGACACTAACTGTTGAGAGAAATTATTAAAAAGAATTAAAAATGAATACTGCTTTTAGAACACTTAAATAAACTTCTATAGAAAAGCAAACAAGTGGAAATTTGCATACGTGCTCAAGAGCACGTGCTCGGTAACACGATATCCAACTCAGGTCTTTTGGTTTGTAGTGTTGCAAGGATTCACACTTTGCTGTCATCAGCAGCCCACCAGAAAACAGGACATGTTGCTGGTTGCATCATTTTCACACCATGGATTCTGAAATGCCATATTCATGGGCAATTTCACGATTGTTGTTGACTGCCTCAGCTTTGGCAACAATTTTCAACTTGAAGTTGAGGTCATATCAGTGATGGTGAGTGCTTAGCATATTTACAATCGAACAAGAAGTCGAAGTTAAACTCTGACTGTTTAGGATGAGAACGCATCAGCTAGTTTTGCAACTGAGTTTTAAATCAGTTGGTTGATGTTTAACCCTTTAACTCCCATGGGTGACCAAGACAGAATTTCTCCTTAAAATATTTATACAATAGCAACTAGATAAGTGATGAGATTAAAGGAAAAGATCAATTTGGGGATAATTACCTGATCCAAAACAAAATTCTCTGAATGAACATTGTAAGAATTGTATGGTTGATGGTAAGGAGAATTACAAATTGGATCTGGGAGTTAAAGGGTTAATAGAATGAAATCAGGATCATTAAATATTCATAATCAGGTGTGAAATTTTAGCCGTGGTTTTTATGTAGATCATTAAATGTGTGACTTTTTCACTTTTATTTACATTTTAACAAAAGAGTTTGCATGCCAGTTGTGTAGGAATAATTGTTCTCAGTTCCATTAAATCCTTTTGTTAACTCTCATCCTTTTGGTGCATCTTATAACCAAGTATTTTCACGTAATTTTCAGTCTGGGATCTTGGCTTGACTAAGTTATTAAGTTTGAGGTGCATCTTAGAACCATATCAAGTTTGCCTTATAACCGAGAAACTATGGAAAAGTTATTGAAACAAAATGTTCAGAGAGAATTTATAGTTAAAAGCTTCAAAAAGCCAGTGAAAATTACCCTTAAGTTTATATTGTCACTTATTGTCCACGATCCACAATGTGAAATCTTCATAATGCTAACTCATGCAGTTGCATGTAATCCATACAACATTTTAAAGGAATCCTGCTCAAGTAATAACTTTTCAAAATCAATTTGGTGATAATAAGCACAAGTAAATTTTTCAAAGACAACATAATTGCAAGAGTGCATAAGGCAAGTGCAATTTGTACATGTGTAGCACTTATTCACAATTTCAACAGCATACTATTTATAATCTACACTTGTGTTACAACTTTGCACTTGTGCTGTGTGAAAAATGCACTTGTTCTCAGCCTATCAGAAGTGTCTAATTTTTTTGTGTTTATTATCATGCATTTAATTGAACTTTATTTGACCACTCACAATGAAGTCTTTAAGAGTGGAAAGACTTACAAACAAAGGGGATACTTACTTGATAGTCTCAATGAAATTGTTTTCTTCACAGTCTTCCAACACAATATGAGCCATCCTCATGGAGGCACATAACTGTGAAGCCGATGCAATGCTTGATTCCTAATGTTAACAGTAAATCCTTATGGCCTCCGGCTTCTTGATGATGATTGTTGTTGAATCTGAACTTTTTGCTGAGGACACATACAGGCCTGCTCCCTTCCCACTTTCCTATTCCTGTAATTAAATTTGGCCATATTAATGCAACACTTTTAAAATTAAATTCACCAAACCTGACTGCGTACTTAAATAGTAGGAAACGCTCCTTGTTCACAATCACTCTTGGTTTTTTTCACGATGGCCATATAGAACTAACAGCTAACATGCAAATGGTGTATTTCTTAAGAGTTTGTCTACGACGATAATCGACCTCTCGAGGAAGGCATGGTTTGTTTACCCACGAAGAGCTTTCTCTCTGTTTAGCACGAGCAAGATTTTTAAAGTAAGAGTACTGAAACTTTTAAAGGATCGTATCGCAGGATGAAATCAAATGATAAAACATACAGACTCACCTCGGCGCTCTTTGCAGTTGTGTCAGAATCCTCACTCTTACTTTCGACCATTGTTTAATTGAAGCGGCAGATTGTGATATGATGTTGGACTTCATCCTCTGAAGGCACTGAAATTCTTAAACCTTTTCGCCTTTTTGCTTTGTACTAAAATACAGCCTGTTGAAAACTCTCGCTCTTCTTGCCAGCGCCATCGCTCGCGACAATCATCCACGTGGTCTTTCTTCCGGGATCTAATAGATATTTTACCCAGTTCTCACCTAATCGTACCATTTTGGTACGCAGGCGAGCCAATATACCCCTGGCGATAACAAACGAGCCTGACTTGGTGCCGAAGCGTACCATGAAGGTACGTCTAGTGATTCACTCTTTCTAAATTCAGTAAAATCTCCAGTGATGTTATTTTGAAGTTACGAGCAGAGGGGCATTTTGTTGCGCATGCGCCAAGAAAATTTGTTCGGCGCGTTCGGCGCCATTTTGATATTTTCAGCGCGCTTTTGCGGGTTTTCAACTGAGCGATCGACACCTTTCTGTGATATTTTTTGGAGAGGGATGGAAGAGTATGACAAGTTTACTACCATTTCTAACTCTGTGGATACTTGTGGAGTTTACTGGCTCTTCGGATGAGGATATTTTAATGATCAAAGTGCGAACAAAACGCGAAAAAAAGTCGAAAACTTGAAGTTTGAGATTTGATTTGCTGACGATCAAGATGTGCACATGAGACTACAAACCTTGAAGGTTAGTCTTAAGATGTTGATGTCTTACTTCTATAAATCACGAAGTGATGTGTGGAGGCGATCGTGAGATATTCGTTACGATAATAGAAGGTAGTTTACAATTTGATCTTATTTTACTTCAACTTTGAAATAAAATTACGTTAAGTTCGAGGTGGCCCCCAAGCTTCAAATCACTTCAAATAACATCTTATCTTCTTTCTCTTTGTTGTCCCATCGGACACAAGGCTTAAAAAAATATTCCAGCTTCAGGATTGAGTTGCTCTTTCTATAACCTTCGGCGAATTCATTTTTGGGAGGTTGAGGTGGATTTTCAAAGTCATGGCTCACAACTGTCTTTGGCCATTTTGCTCTCCAAGTCTGTTGTACTTGGTACGTAGGCATGCGTCTTAACAACGTTTATAGTCTTGCCTCGATCATCTGCGGTTTTATCTAATTTTTTTGCTGTGTTTTGGTGAGAATTTTTCTGATTGCCCTTTTGGGCTTGAAGGGCTAACTAGAGGATAAACTTCGGTAGAACTTGTTTTATCACATGGCCCCCAAATCTCTCACCACTGTCAGTTCATTGTTTATTTATTTAGCCTTCGGTCTAACCAGTTCATTTACCTCAAAAAAATCCGTGGGCTTTGTCTCATGAGTTTAAACTGGTGCCGTTTTCTTCATGTTCATGTGTTATTCGAAACGGATGGCGTCAGCTTCATTCTGTCTTGTTTATTTCAGTAGAATACTTCTGCCATACGAAATGAATTTTGAGTCGAAGTGTACTATAAAACTCGCAGATTAAAATTATCTAACTTTCTCTGGTTCTTAAAACATGAGGTGAGCGATACAATAAATGAATAATTACTCAAGTGGCTGGAACTCTCTTTCTTTAGAATGTGAACTACAGTATTTCTGTCATATTTGAAAACGAATTTCGGGTTAAAATGTCTTCAAACCAGTTTGACTTGTATTTCTCTTTGCCAGATAAGTCTTGATCCTTCAATTTTTATTTCTTAATTGAGACTGATGATTGGAATTAACTATTGTGTTCTCTGCTGTTTAGGGAGATGTGAAGTGACCCCACTACATATGGTCAGTACTATTGACAGAAAGGATAGGTGTGACATTTGCTGTGGCAAGCTGGCATTCAAGAGAATGTCATTAGTACCAGAAGCTTACTACTGGTATAAATTATCAATCTTTTGTTCTCTCCACACAACTTGCCTCAACTAGCTTATGCTATATGCAACTTGTGTTTATACCTTTTTTTGCAACTATAAAATTACCAATAAAGTTTTTTGAAAGTTTTGTCCAAATTTCATGGGAAAACAATATGAGGAGTGATCAGGTGAAATATTGTCCTGTTCCATAACAGTGTTTGAGCTTCCAGGCAGAGCTAAAAATTTCTTAAGCGACTGATTTATGATTTTCTGCCTTAAAATTAGCACAGCCAAACCCCTGGCTTGAAAACTATTAATTTCTGCAAATAGGCATCCAAGCTGATGCCCATTACTGCAGAATATGCAATATCAAAGTCCCCTTTTGACTTAGGTCTCATTTCTCTAAAATCTGATAGATGTAAAGCATCAATTTTCATAAAGAGATCAACAAACCTCTTCACATTAGTTTAATCTGACCTCACTAAGTCTTATTCCTGAAAAGAAAAGGCTTTTTTTTTTTTACCCTCACTGTTAAATATCAGCCTTACTGGTTCTTTGTTGTTTAGCATGTGTAAGAGTCTTTTCAGACCATCAAATTGTCACACAACTCTTGTAATTTAATAGGTTGGAGAATAAGGTTGCAAAGAGTGTATATGATTTTTTTGTGCAGTTGAAATGATAAATGGTAGTGATTTTCACTGGGTAATAATTGATTTAACTATTCATCTTACAACTGGAAGCCCAAAGTAGTACTTGTTTTCTTTCACAATTTCCCCACATCATCGATCATATCTGATGATATTTCCGAGACTAATGATTGAAAAGACTTTATCTTACTCTGATAAAATCCATAAATATTCCTCCATTTCTAACCAGATGGAGCTACCATATCTCTAGCATTAGCATTGTCTTACTTTTCTTTACTCGAAATTGACCTTTTTTATTTTGGTAATCGGCCCTGCCGGTTGGGATTCATGTCAAAAAAAAACTTTTGAAACAAAACATAAACCTCTGTAAACTTTACATTTTTACCAAAATTGGAGGTACACTGCACTAGCAGTACAGTTGAAGCTCTAAAAAACGCTTACAGAAAGGCGAGTACTTCAAATGATCACCGATAACTTGAGATAGCAATGACACGATAAAAGTATACTATCCAATTTTTTTGTACTCTTCGACAGGCCACTTGCAAAATAACATCATCTTCATCGATCGCCCAGACAATCACGAGACAAGACTCGAACAATCTTTTGCATTCTGAAAATAACTTCCTTCCACACATCACACAATAATTTCAAGGATTTGCCGCTTCTATCTACGTTACAGAAGAAAAAATGAGAAGAAAGGTTGTCTCAAATACTCGAACCATTGTTTTTTCCGACGTATTTTACTGCTTCTTTTCTTTCGTGATTCTCGAAAGGGAAACCGACGCAGGCGCATACCAGCGGTTCTCGTATCAAACTAAAATTTACCGGATATGCGCAGCAAAATGCCCCTCTTCTGAAGTTACGGCGATGAAATACGTCAGGCATTTATGGAGTGGCCGTGAGAAGAATAGTACGAGTCAACAAACGGCGCGAAAAGATGACAAGGGTCGCAAGCACATGAGGAAGATATTTTCAGATTGAGTGTTACAATACACAACAAACAAAGTGATAACTTGTGGTTGAAAAACAAGACTATCACCTTTTATGCCGATAAGAACTGTTTTACAAACCTCATCACGTGGAAACGAACACACAGAAAGCTAAAAAATGCAAATTATTTTCAAGTTTCAAATCAGTTCGTCTCATTAGTTTTTAAAACTTTCAGCTGGAGGAATCAGAGTTGAAGAAAAATACCACCAGCACTGGAACTCAAGGAATTCTGCGGACTGCGATCTGGTCGTGTTTAAAAATTCTGTCGGAATGATTTCCAAATTTTTTTTATTCCCAGCAAACTCGCCCCGTTGATTGTTGTTCAGTGTAGATGGTTCAAGTTCTTCTCTCCACGCTGCGCGTGTTTCTCAGTGAAAATGCTTCAGAATCTGACAGTTATTGTTTCGAGTAAACTCCGTCAATTAATTTTCGTCCTCAACAACATCGCTCTTTTCAAGCCAATTATTTGCCACGTATGTGGTGCAAATTGTGTTGACATGCCTGTATTAAGACTACTTTTGTCTTCAACACTTTTTTCGAGTTCCTCAATGAAATCTTTTTTAACTCCCTTTCTGGGAGGTTTTTTAGCTCAAAATACAACGCAAATTTAAGAACTCCGACTCCATCGATTCAACGTCAGCTAATGTCAATGTTTCAGCACTCTTCGACAAACATACAATTTAATAGCGAGTAGGAGTGCTCTCAAGTCTAGTTATGGCGGCAATATTTATCTATACATATATTTTTTTTCCAACCTGTAAACACCAGCTAAACTCAAATAATGAAGTTTTGCACTAAGTCTTGCAGTCATAAAACCTACATTTAATTCATCTTACTGCAACATTCTTTATGGTATCTGGTGATTTCGCCAACGAGTGATTTCGCCAACGTCACGTTCGCCAACGTCTTTGGTCGCTTGGCCAACGCGATGAGTCGCTTGGCCAACGTCCTACTGGTCACTTCGCCAATGTATTAGTTTACTCTAGATAAAAATTTACCATTACTCCTTCTTGCTTCTGTGTGTTGTTTACTTGACTGAGCTGACTTGATTTCTCCGTTCGAACTTAGTTTCCTTCCGTTATTTTGTTCGGACTTAGTTTCCTTCTCTTGTACGCGCAACTTAAAACACAGTGGGCCCACATAAATGCACGGCACGCCACGCGTCACCGGCGCTGTATGTTGCTGAATTTAACTTAGAGCAATAAAGTCGCGTGTGTGCAACCTTTTCCTTAAGTTCTTCTATAAGGTTTATTTGTCGATAAAAGAGATTTATATAATTACCTTTGAGACTTCTAGAACAGAGATTTATATAAATACATTGTAGACTACTACTACTACTAATTCTATAACTCCAGCGCATATTATAACTTCGATCAAGAGTATATAAGTATTACAAGAAACACACGCTTGTATATTACCATATGAATAGACGCGTAAACTCATTGTGTTAAAACTTGTTAATTTTACACTATTGTTCTAAATAAACCAATCCAATGGCTTGAAACTAACTGGTATGATATTTCGATCCTTCGAAGTGTATAAAACACACTAGCATGCGAAGAATGTTCATTTCAATCATACGATTACGACACTCTACGACTCATAACGAATTATCTCGGAAACCTTTATCTCGGAATACTATTAATATCATGATGGCTACTGCGCAGATTTTAAACTGTATTGTTTGTCACGAACTGGTACGGCCTCAGCACCAAGCGGTTCAGTGCGATGGATGTTTTCGCTGGAGCCATCGAATGTGTAACACCGGTAAGTTATATTTACTTATATATACTCTGATACTCTAAATAGTAGAGACCTGGGCCAGGATTATAAGTTGATGGAGGACCTTTACTTTAAGGTACAAGAGCTTGGCCTCCAAAGGGCGTACATGGACGACGATTCCGTTTACAAGTACATCAGGAAGCTAATGGCCCTCCCGTTCCTCCCGTATCCGGAAATCCAACCGATGTTCGACCTACTCGAGGAGCAGGCCCAAACCGACCAGCTGGGGAGACTTTTCCAGTACATCCGACGACAGTGGATTGAGAGTGAAGTATTCACCCCAAGAAACTGGAGCCCGTCCGCACAAATAACGACCTGGAAGGCTGGCATAACGCCCTCAATCGCAGAGCTGGAGGACAATGCGGTTTGCCCTTATACCTTTTGATTGAGTTACTTGATCGGGAGGCAATAACAATAAGGCTGGTCTCTGACAACAAACTGAAACGAATTCAACAACGTACAACAAGAAACATTCAGGCAAAACTATTCGCAAGTTGAGAGAAGTATGAGAACAACGAGAAAACCGCTGCTCAACTATTCAGGACGTTTGAATGGACCAGCGCGCTCTAACTGATCATGAACGAACTGAACTAGCGCGAAGTAAGCTGAGAATCAGAAGGTTTTGTAAATAGGTTTTGACTAAAGCATTTTTTTGAATCAGAAGTTTTGCATTGAAAATATTTTGTGAATCAGAAGGTTTTGTAAATAGGTTTTCCACTAAAATATTTTGCACTTGTAAATATTTATAAAAGTACGTATTGTAATTAAAATGTTGTTGATATTATACTTGTTATATTTTATTTCTGACTCGTTTTGAAGGCTGGAAAACAAACTCTGATTGTTTCTGAAAAATGTTAACTCGTTAATTCACATCGTAACGCATTTTTAAAGTAAAATTTTGAGTTATACATTTTTGGAACACATTTGGAAGCCATCGGAGTTTGTTATTCAACAGTTTTAAATTACCGCGATGTTAGTGCTCACACGCCGGCTTTTTCTGGATCTGTCAAAAATATGCAAATTGTTTGGAAGTCAGCCAAGCGAAACTAGCATTAACTTAAAATTGTTCTGACCCAAGTATCAGCATTACATCCGAAGCATCAGTAAGCACCCTTTTCACTAAGCTATTACTAAGTTATTACTAGATATTTGGCGTTGGCGAAGTGACCAGTAGGACGTTGGCCGAGCGACTCATCGCGTTGGCGAAGCGACCAAAGACGTTGCCGAACGTGACGTTGGCGAAATCACTCGTTGGCGAAATCACCGCAATTCTTCTTTATTATTGAAAGTGCGGTGTTTTGCAAGGTTTTCCAGCCCTGAGAAGAGCCATAAAATGACGAGAATTTTTACGTGTGTTTGATATTTCCAATCAGTTCCTGAACGTCACTCGCCTTTCGCGCCGCCGTTTGACACTAAAAAATCTTTTATTGAAAGACAAGCAATCGCAAATTCTAAAGAACAAACGTGCCAGGTGATACATACAGTGTCAAATGCTACGTCCGTTCGAGCGGACACAATTCGGCGAAGTCTAAATATCAACACAAAGTTGCATCCGCCAAATTCTGCTGTTGGACGGAAATCGAAAGAAATTTCAATAACATGCAATCATGATCGTTCGTACCCTTCGCCAAAAACTTCGGAGAATGCTGCTGTGGACGACGAGTACAGCTGGTATTTGCATTTCAGTGTTTTTAATTCCCCATCAGTGTCCTTTCTCACTAAAATAATAGCCATTTATGCGGAGCAAATGTCCCCCGACTCTTCTTTTCATTTCGGTGCCGGCCCGGAGAGGACTACCAAGAAACCCGACGAGCCGATGGTGCCAAAGATCTCTGTCGTAGCTATGGGGGCCAATGAAGACCTGCAATCCGAAGGAGGTCGTTATTTTCCATCAAGGTCAGCGCTGTCTAGCCAGTGCAACAGTGCTTCAAGTACCACCTCGAATCGTAGATTTCAGTCGGCTGAAAAACAGTTGCATCATATTTATCAGGGAAAAGATGTCTTTCAACGCTCAAAGTACAGGATGTAGATTTCTGATTAGTACGTGGCCTGTCCAGCGAAAGCTTGACAGGACGGGACAAAGACAGTTTTTGAGTCTCAAGTGGCTGCTTAATTTAAGCAGCTATTTTCATTCATTTATAAACCAACCAAAGTTATTCAGCTCACTAAACAATACACTCATTTTCATACGGAGTTTTTGTTTCTCACAAATTTGATGCACCGATTAGCTTTCCAATTAGGATACATGGTAGTTTGTAAGAAAGAAGACTTGCATCATTTTTTTTTCACTGTGTAATAAGTTGGGCTTATGAATTGTTCGAGACATATCAATGAACAACTCTAGCTAAAAGAAAACCAGTGATGCAGATCATAAGACTCACGCCACACTGTTACGGTCTAAGATAAAACGAACTCTCTTTTTCCTTATGCCGCGGTAACTTCGGCTGATTATTGCTTTGGTTTTGAGTCGCGCTAATAAGTACAGTCAAACCTGCATTATGAGGTCAGCCATGGGGAATAGCGAGGCGAAAGTCCCAAAACCTGGATATTAAAAAAACGACAAAAAAGGCACTTCATACCGTAAATTGACCACCAACACTCGCTCAAAAATAGTGTTAACATCGACTTTGAGTAGTTAAACTTTAAGTGATCGCTTTAAGTGATCGCTCAATACAGGTGAGAGACAAAACAAACCGGCCGTCATCTCGTTCCCACACTTTCCGCTACTTCTTTTGTTCAAATTTGCGGGGGAATGGAAACCTACTTCTGTTCGATTTTGTGGGGGAGTGGAAACCAGACAGTGAAGTCCAGGGAGTAAGAGATAATTACACACAAACTTTTGAAGTGATACCTTTCAATTTTTCCTGCTTAATTACCTCAAGTATGATCCTTGTAATATAAATTCTATGAAGCCTTCATGAGGTTTGGTAGTCAGCCGCGTGACCTGAAAATCGTTCATGGGATCGTTCTGAGGCCAGAATTCGTTTGCAGGACTTCTCAATTATTTTACCGCAAGCAAATTAAAAAATTTTGTCGTGTATCTTATCATGGTTTGTGGCAAGCAGTTCTGTTTAAGAAATAAGAAAAAAAAATGAAAAGAAGTGCCCTGTGTGGGGATCGAACTTACGACCTAGAACTTGCAACCTGCAACCTGCTACGGATTACGAGACTTAAACGCTGCCTACTGCGCCAACGAGGCATTGACGAAAGAAAATAAATATATAGTTAAATATTTTTTTTTTTTTTTTTTTTTTTTTTTTTTTTTTTTTTTTTTTTTTTTTTTTTTTTTTTTTTTTTTTTTTTTTTTTTTTTTTTTTTTGCCCACGAGTCCACCAAACCCAAACACTATATCAGTTTATTAATACGGGTTCATCGTTGCTTCTTCCCAAAAGAAAATACGAGACAAACTCTGCGACATATATTAGCGCTTACAATATATATATATATATATATATATATATATCCTGGTGGCAGTAGTAACATTAAGCCAGGGATTGTCACTGACTCTAGGAGACAACAGTGCATGATCTTCATTCAAAATTTATGGAGATACAAGAAAGCTTGTTGATGAAATCTTTGCGTTCGACTTCTCCTACCATTTCTGTGCTTGAATTTCAACCTTTCCCTGGAGCTCACGTCCCGTATTATTGGTTGATCCGTCAACTGACAATTTGATTCAACTTATTTTGAACAATCCTGCAGCAACTGAATTGATTTCCAGGATCAAAGGTGATTTTCCAGTTATAAGATACTCTTTACACTATTGAACTCCAGGATGGTTCAATTATTAGAAGACAAAAAAAGTGAGAGCTAAAATTTTTTAATTTTTTTTAATTAGACACTAAATGGCTTGACAACAAATTATGAAACACCTTACACCTTTATAACATTCTCACTTGAGTTTCACTCCTGTGATACTTTTTTCTTATATTTTTGTGCAAGCTTCTACCAAATTTTAACTTAAATCGTAGGTTAACAACAAAGGTGAATAAATAAAGAGCCAGATGAAAATACATTATCTGACCTGTGCACTTGATATATGTGTGCAGTGGAGTAAATACGATTAGTGGCGTAGCATTGTAAAAACAATTAAGCCACCTACTAAATAACATGCTAGGACTAAAGTCAATAAATAATGAGTAATAGATGCAACTGAATGCTAAGTAGATAGTTAAATCATGTTTATAAGTACTAATAAACCTAATCATATTGAAATAAAATCAGTTGCGGAAACCTCTGACGACACTGGAAGCGCAACACGGCCGTAAATATGCTTTCACGATTATCTATTTAGCATACCATACTAACTTCCTTTCTCTTGTAGCTGTTTGTGCTTGTCTACGACAACTCAGACTATCAGAAAATGAAAACAAACATTGCGGGCACGCACTAGTCACTGTAATACCTTATATGAGTTATCCTCTAATGCTCTTGGTTAAATAAATACGTCATTTTAATGAAATAACGGTATGTAATCTTTCTATTACTAAAACGATATCTAGAACTAAAAAACACTTGATGAGTCAATGCTAGCAATTACAGACGTGTATCCAGTACCGCATCATCTTCTTCGTAATCTCCTGTTGAATAACAAAGCAACTCATTATCATGATACTTTAGTTAACATTGTCGCCTAAAACAAATAACCAAGAGTTTTGGAGTAGTGAAGATATATTTCTTCTACCCAGACTGATAAACGAGAAATTAATGCTCCAAAACTTTGAATTTTGGCGAAAATGGAGGGTGGCAAAACATACCTTCGTCTGCAATCAGCTGCTGCTGTCGTGAAGATTTATCTTCCGCGGACTCATCAGCCTGCTGTGGGGAGTCCCCACAGGCTCCTTTTGACTTCTCGTCTTCCAGTTGCTTTTGGTTGGGTTTTTCATACTCTCCTTTTGGCTTTTCAGTTTCCAGTTGCTCTTGTTTAGGTTCCTGATTCTCTCCTTTTCGTTTTTCTTGCTGCAGTTGGTCTTTCATAGGTTCTTCATGGTCTTCTTTTGGTTGTTCATAATCCAGTTGCTCTTTCTTAGAATCTTCATCGTCTCCTTTTGGCTTTTCTTGTCCAATTTTCTCGAGTTTAGGATCCTTATGGTCTTGTTCTCGTTCTTCTTGATGACAATCAACTTGCTGCTTTTCGGTTTCTTTAGGGTGTTCTTCTTTCTCCTGCTCATCTTGTTCATTTTCCTCTTGTTGCTGTTCACTTTCGTTTTCATTTCTTTTCGACTTGTTCTTCTCTTTACTTGCATCCTTTAGCTCATCAGGCCCTGCATGGTCGACGTTCGGTTCTTTTTCTTCTTGTTGTTGACTGCCCTGTTGTTTGGATTCCTGGTCGTCTCCTTTCAGCTTTCGCTCAGGTTTTTCATTGGCTTCATTTAGCTCCTGTTTTTCTCGTTGCGTCTCGCTGACTTCTTTGTTTCCCTTTGAATCTGCTTGATGATCTTGTTCAACTTCCTGCTCTGTAGTTGGTTCTTCATGGTCATCTTTTGGTGCTTCGTTTCTTTTAGATTCAACCTGCTGCTGTTCAATGGGTTCTTCTTGGCCTCGCTCTGGTTCTTCGTCTTGTTCACGTTTAACTTCCTGCTGTTTAGTCGCTTCTTCTGGGCCTTGTTTTCGTTCTTTGTCTTGTTCACGTTCAACTTCCTGCTGTTCAGTCGCTTCTTCTTGGCCTTGTTTTGGTTCTTCGTCTTGTTCACGTTCAACTTGCTGCTGTTCAGTGGCTTCTTCTTTTCCTTGTTTTGGTTCTTCGTCTTGTTCATGTTCAACCTGCTGGGATTCAAAAGGCTGTTCATTGTCTTCGCCTGATCTTGCATGGTGCTCACCATCTCCTTGTTCTTCTTGCGATTCATCCTCACTATCGTCAGTGCTCCCCACTTCCTCTTGGTTTTGTACTGTGTTCAATAAAATAAACACAAAAAGGGAATAAGGTTAAAAAGTGTTTCCTCAGGTGGTTGTAGTCGGCCAAATCGCCAAATTTGTAAAACGAACTATACCGTGCTTTTTGCATTTGGTAACCGCATCGTGTAACTTCTCCGTCCTCAATCATTTACGCTCCGCTTTTACTCTTTCCGAATATCTCTTTGTGGCTTTGATACCTTATTAAAACCATTATTTGAAAACTTTTCACGGTCGACCAAACAAGTAGCCTATGTTGCCGTGCGTCTGTTCATTCATAGATAACATATGACGACAAAATGTGGTAACATCAAAAATGTGGTGCACTGGACTCAGCCGATTAAGTCTCCGATGTTCTTAGCCCATTTCGATTTTTTATGTGAGTGTTTTATGACAAAAAGCGAAATATTGTTAGTGATGAAAAAATCTATAAGTCTTCCCTCCACTAAATAATAATTGAGAATCAGTCAAAGTAGGATTAAACATATTATATAAAGAAAAATTACAGTAATTAAATTGACTCAAAATGTGGTTGTCTGTAAACTTCAAACTGGAGGCTAAATTACTTTTTACGCGTTTCTTATAATGGCAAAAAGGTCGAACCGAATTGCTTCAAAGTTACAACAATGCTTTTCTTTGGCTTTTCTGTTTTGCTCTTGGTTTTTGAATGCTAGGTATTGCGTTCTGAAATTTGTTTTAGTCTGTGGAGAAGTGAATGGTGCGTACCTTCTTCGATGACTCTCATCTCTATTCCCTGATCTTGAACTGACGGAAAAATATAAGCAAGCGGACAAAACATCAGCAATAACAAATTATTCATTCATGAGGCAACGTCTTTTTTTATCATTTGAGGTTGAGTCAACCTATGTGTTTAAATGAAATACCCAAGCTCACGCGCCACTAAATACATAGATCTGTTTGTTTCTTATTCATATGGGTAACCAAAAAGTATCTCTTGGCTTACGAGCCGATCTGATTGATTAACCCACGGTATATCTGCTCTTAAACCTGTTTAAAACGTAACTTTATAGCATGAAACCAAAAAATTAAAGAACGAGAAAAATACTCCCCAGAATGATCAAAGATTATTTAAAATGTCAAAAATTACCTTCAACATCTTGATTTCGGCCGAGTTTTGCCACCAGATAATCCCACAATGGTTGGAGTTTGGCTCTGATGACTCCTCGGACCTTAATACATCGAAACAAAACACGAGGTTATAATCAGTAAACAGTGCTTCCTCACCAGTTTTTCAACCCTTCGAGTCTTTGATTTCCCCAGGAATGCAAACTACGTTTGCGCAGCTTTCCAGCCACTCTCAAACCGAGTGCGATACAATGAAAACGTGCACGTTTTACATACAGAAGAGAGTTCTGAGGCAAAGGGATCTCAGAAATGGCGGAAATCAAGTTTACCAGCTGATATGAAATACGGTAAAATTATACACAGTGAGACACTTCTTGGCGGTTCGTGTTTCACTTATTTATTCTTGTCGAATTTAGATGTGATCTGTGATCTGAGAGACATGATATAAATGCAAAATTTAACTTATTGGCTGAATATATACTTTTCCAACCGCTCAAGTTGAGAGTACATGTACCTGTGGGGTAGACAAGGTGTAAAGAATGGGATTGATGGCAGAGTTAACCGGCAGAACAAAGACTGCGATCCAAACTGCCAGGTCACCAGGTGTACGGAAGGATTTTTCCAAGAGAGACCTCATTCCAATCGCCACAATAGGCAGCCAGCAGACACAGTCGGTAAGAACAATGAAGAACACTCTTTTGGCGAGCGAGGCCTCCCTCCTTAGATCGGCTGCCCTTGCCTTGGCTTTCATTCTCCTCTCTCTTTCAGTCCCTTGCTGAGCCATGCGCCTGTTTGATGCGCAGGACTTATAGATTATCATCGCATATGCCACAACGGCAAAGAGCACAAGGGTAAAGTTTAAACCCACAAACATGGCAACAGAGTACTCCCAGCCCGACGGCTTATCAGTGGAAAGCTGCAATGGCAGACATACAACTGATCTGCCATAAAAGTGATGACCTTTCTGGCGACTACCGAAGTAGTCGAAGCCCACCGTGGGAATAAATGCAATTATGACACCAACAATCCAAATAAGGAAGCACAAAAGGTGCGTAACCTTAAGTGTAAGGGACTTTCCACGATAGGGGAATAGAATATTCTTCATCCGGTCGGCGGAGAGCAAACAAATCGTCATAACAGACACCTCACTTGACAACACGGCAATGGCACCTGTTATCTGACATGTCAAACTTGAACGCCAGTAATAGTCATGCAAATAATACTCCCCTGCCCAAATGGCATCCACCACACCTATAGTTATGAGGTAGACACCCATGAGTCCATGAGCCCCAGCCAAATGTATCAACATGATGGACTGTATCTTGTTTTTCTTCTTCTTCTCCTTAAACACCAACCGCCACACAATGACAAACACAGCACCAACCAACGACATAATTCCAACCACCCAAAGGCACTCCCTTGGAGCTCGATTTCTGAACAAAGTTTCACAACTGGCGAAGCTGTCGACATAAGCAAAGTCGCAATCTGCATCCTGCTTCGTCAAATGGCAACACATCAGGTTGGTGTCTACAGTCCTACGGTTCATAAAAAGAGTTGAAATGAACAATAAAAGGGGAAAAAATACAAATTTGATCCGTCACAGGATCTAAATTTACAAGAAAATGAAAGTGTAATAGTAATATAGTCAGTGCAGTATAACTAGGCACTGGCAAATGAAATTTTTCAGTTTTAAACTCCTCGCGTGGAGGACATTTCACTTGACTTACGCAGTTATTAGATACTTCATGTTTAAAAAGAAACCCTCCGGTAGTTCTCGCATTTCGTTGTAATGGAAGTACCTGCAAATTTAAGGAAAATAATTCAGGCAAACCTTACTCGCTAATTCTTGATAACATCGATATCTTTAGCCTATTAATCACAAACATTACTAATTCCTCGAATATTATTGGAGCATTCGTGGCTTCATTTTTCACTAATCATCCCATACAGTTGTGATAAGACAGTGTAATCGGACAGTTGGCTGTAATCGGACACCGGTAATCGGACAGTTGAAGCAGCCAATCGTACTAAGTCTACTCAGCTAATCCACCAATCACAGAAATGATTGAAATAATCACAGCAACAATCACTTATTCAAAGAAAAACTGGGGAATTTTCAAAATGGAGGAAATTTTGACTTAAGACGTTGTCTCTACTGGAGATATTTGTTTTAGGTGAATTTGTTTTTTCGGAAATTCAAATGGCTATGATTACTTGGTAACAGGACTTCTTGTTATCTAATTCTGTGTGTAATCATAGTCGTGATTAACAAATCGGACTCCCACCTCGCAGTCGTCTGATTTTGTTGATCACTCGTATGATCACAGACCGAATTGGACTCCACTCAGTCCTATTACCGTTATGTATTAATCAGTTTTTCGGCTCTCCCTTGTTCCTTTTCCTGCCCAATTCTCAACAACTATTTGAAAGATAACTAACACCGAAGACGGATAACTCGTCATTGAGTATGTAAAACATACTTGCACAGGCTATGCCGAAGTGTCTTTATTTGTTATATTCATAGGCTGTTAATCTTTCAATGAGCACCTGGTGCACCCATTTAAAATTTAGGTTGAAAAGATGGGTCGCTCACTACAGAGAGGGTATTTTATGGGGAGGGGCCCTCCCTTGAGTTTTTCCCAAACTTTTTCTTGTGACCAGATATGATCGTCCCAAGAAGTATAACATGTGGGCGAAAATAAAAGAATAAACTGTGCATTAATGTACAAAGCCGATCGATAATAGCGGCACAGTTGGTACTCTTAGTGTAACAGTGGTGGTATGTATGTGAAATCGTTTACTCCATTTTCCCTTCTTAAACAATTCGGCCAGTGGTATGATCACTTGTACATTTATTAAAATGGGGGAGGGGTGCTTATCCTTGAGTTTACAGCACGTGAAGGTCGCACCAACAATATCTGTCTCCCTTGAACTCAAAGTAGTTTGAACACACCTGGAATATTATCAGTTTACTTATACTCACAGGAATCGAATACTTGGGGCGACATCTTTGAATTGTTCGTTGGTAACGGTGCGGATATTGTTGAAATAAAAGCTCCTACAGAACGATGAAACAGTGAAAAGTGTAGAGCGTCAACTGACGAGCATGAAAGCGTAAATTAAAACAACACTGGACAGAAAATTAGTCAAGGATGGAAGGCAATATCTTCCATTTGTTCAAAATGTTCTGCAACGAGAAAAGAACCTCACCGTACAGTAGGCAGTGCGCCATACAATAACGTCACATAAGTATTTTTACGAATTTTCATTTTACTGAGAAGTTCTTCAAAGTGACAGTTAAGTTATCAAGAATGAATAAAACATTCTCTATTTAAGTCGCAATTGATAGATCTATTTCTATCCGCGTGGCTGATGCCGATTTAAGTAACCCATGAGTATTGTCATACTTACCCTCGAGAGGTTTTCACGCTAGAAGTCTTTGTAAACTTAGTGTTTGAATCTGGAAGGGGATACCTTAGCAGGATCTTGTTTTTGGTGGGTAAAGAGACCTGGTGTCTCTCAAGGTTTTGTCTGATTTGCCTTTTGGTGGTTCACTCTTCTTCTAGTTAATATGATCTCTTAGTCAGCCTGTTTTCACTTTCACAATCGTAATATTTCGTCGTCCATCACGCATGGTTTTGATCATAAGGTATGATCTGTCCTCGGGTGTAGAAGATTGTCCGTGTTTTTGGTTTGGAACTTAGTAGGCCTTTTGATTTACCTGAGCCGAACTCGTCGCAGATAATGGCTATACATTGCTATAATTGCATCTTCACGAGACCCTTACTAATTATACAGTACCTCGTTACCGTTAATCAGAGGATAGTTTAGAAACAGTTACTTACATAGTCATTATGTTTTTCATGCCTTTAAAAACTTCACGTGGCAGATAGTTAATGTTGTTTTCGTAAACAACCCTAGAACAACATAGAGGGCACATCATTATTATCAGAAATATAGAAAAATTTAGTGGTAAGCACGTATTTACATAAACTTTCTTCCTATCTTCATTGATTCTTAAGTGCCCTCTCCTTACGACATCTTCAAGAGCTATCCGATATTGAAAACATAGTAATAAAGTCAAAAACAAAAACAAAAAAACAAAACAAAACCTCACAGCCGGAAAGTTAGACTGATATGCAGTTTGCGGTTACCTTGCTGAAAATGTCAAAATTTAGTGCATGCTAGTATTTGGACTTCTATAAAAGCATTGTTTCACTGATCTGTCGATTTTTTTCTGGGGTGAGGGAAAGAATTTCTACATCTCTAATTCTCTTCTTTTTCTGTCTTTTTCTGGAGAATTCCGAGGTGCAGTTACTATCTTGGATGGATGACAAAGCCTTTTTTTCAGAATTCTGCTAAAATTTCTGAGGTTTATCCAATCAAAGTACACTAGCTTAAAAATTTAGCGAACTTTGGGCAAAAGTGGTGGGAGGAGGAAAGAAAGGTTTATTCGCTGTACTGACCCTCTGTAAAACTAAAATGATAATGAATACTTGTATTTTCGAGAGTTACTCCTTCCTTGTTTTGCAGTTGTATGTCCTCCAACCGAGAGTAGAAAAAAAAGCTGAACAATTCAACGAGCAAATGAATATCAATTAAAGTTGGTTAAATACATATTTGGTCAAGAATAGTTGCTTGTGCAGTCAGGTATGATTTCCCGAACCCTGTCTCATATTATAGAAACTGTTTCATCCCTAATTTAAGTCAGTCGAGTTAAACATGATTATTATAGAAACCTCCTTCGAAAGCGTATTAGCGCCTTGGTATTCAGCAAACTGTTCTACTGCTCATCAGTGTGCTCAAACACTTCCTGAAAAAACATCCCATAAATGTATTTGGACCAAAACGTTGCCACGTGCATTGTGACAAGAACAATTAAGTTCCATCGTGTTACGCCTTCACCGAAAGGACTATCCTGGTCGCCAGGTAAACAATGGTTAAACCTTAGTAACGCTATTGTGACATGTAAATGAATGATCGGACGTGCGCCCATTTACGAGTTAATGTTCGTATTTCTAATCGCACCACCCGGAATTTTATGCTTTTAGTTTGAACAACCCTTTTCTGGAACATCTAGAAAAGCTGCCAGAAAAATGTTATTTAAAAACTGGAATTTAGAGCTCCTCTGTTTTCATTTAAAATCCCAAATAAACTCAATATTGACAAAATCGTTTTGAAAGCTGCTGAAGAATTTTCATACATTTTTTTTAAAGAAAAATGACAATCGATTGTTAAAGTTTGATTTGGGTTAATCATCAATCATCAGCGATCATTTCTAGCGTATGGTCCTTGTCAAGCCCCAAGGGGAAGGTGCTGTTAAAGTATTGTAGGGGATGTGTTCTATCATATTTTGTTCTATCACCTTAAACATTTGAACCCTGGTAATTCTTAGTTGATGGCATCTCTTTCCAAAGTGGATGTTTATTTTTAACTTTTTACTCAATTAACATCCTTAAACAAACTTTTAAGTCATAAGAAGATGCCAGAGAAATAGTCCGTATCCAAGCTGATCCTTTGATTTTGGCCAACGCTACCTTTAATTAATGCTCATTATACAAGACACGTACTGAGCCAGTTATATCACAAACATGAATCACTTACAATATTTTAAAATCAGAGAGGTTTTTGAACCTTGGCAAGCGCTGAAGTTTGTTACTGGAGTCTCTTGGGTCTGATCAGCAAGATTGTAACCGTGGTTGAAATTATCTCCTATGAATACCCCAGCCCGGTTATCGAGCTAAGACTTAAAAGTTTGCGCCTACACTGACTTCGTAAATAAGCTGATATTATGCTCGGGAACTGTGCCCAGGTTTAATTCTCAACTGAATAACGGGGCTGATAGCAACTGATACCGCTTAAAAGAGTATGCGCTGTGCTCACTGGGAGGCAATGTACGTAAGTTCCGTCCAAACTTTGCCGAAGTAATTTGAAACCAGTACTTTTTCTGTTAAATTAGGCCTACCGCAAACACTTATCTGGATACAGATCGTCCGCTCAACATGGAGGTTTACGAAAAAGCTCTTAAAGTGGTTGATATCAAAATGACTTTCCGTTGTAGTAAAGAGGTCGTCGTTACACTTAATGCGGCGTTCATCTGGAAGACAAAATTAAAAGCAAAGCTGCTTATTAATCAAGCCTTTTCATGCAACGGCGAAGTTGGCAAATTTAAGTTGCAGTTGTTATCAGGAGAGAAAAAATGTCGGCTTCTAAAAGAAATAAGACACAGCTGCTGTCGAAACAAAGACCGTGAGACAACGTAACCGTAGAGACAGCTTACCCGTTGGTGCTTTGAGTCCCAGCTAATTGAAAAGTAAACGTCATCATTTCTTCAAAGTGAATTATCTGGAAAGCGGACGGCGAGCTCACCTTGGAAGGCCTAGACAGAATTCACTTATAATATACAGCCGGTTTTGATAATCCATAGTTAACGTGGAAGTGAAGTATTTCGAAACGAGCACCATAATAAAGAAACACAAAAAAATTGTTTCATTATTACGTGGTGAATTGATATCATTGTTGACTATATGGTTTCCTCACTGAACTGTCAATGAACAAAGTTCGTAATTTTGTTGGGTTCGATGCGTTTCTTTCTTGACGAAGAGAACAAGATAACCGGTCTTTTTTCAGTGATAAACAAAAAGAAATAAGTGAAAGGTTTTTATGATGAGTGAAAGTAAACCTTGAAAATTAAGAAAACTGTTTACGATGATCGAAAAGACGCCACAGAGGTGGCAGATTGCATTAAAATGACGGTCAATTCTAAAATGAACTTGTTGCGGCGACTTTCAGTCACTGATGCAATAGATTTTCATGTGCTACTCATGCATTTAAGGTTGAAACCGATATTGGTTGTTATTCTGATCAATTTTTCTTTTCAAGTGGACCGTCCAAAACTGAAAAACCGCATTTTTTTAAATTCGACTGAAGATAGCGTCTAAGTATATCATAATGGTGTCAATTACAGATCTGCAGCGTCTTAGGAACACGTCCCTCTGTGTAAGAATGATTAAGACAATTAAGTTCAAAGAGGAAAGGTGATGGATAGATTCTAAAGGTATGGTTCCATCTTGAACCTTCAATCGTAAAGACGAAAAATTTTCGTTAAATCACTTTACGTGACGGCCAATTTGCTCCGTGTTCCGATTGCTTTCAAAAAATGACGCGACAGATTTTAATTTACCGCACTCACTCGCACTCATTTACTTCATTTTGTCATTTTCCATATAAAGCAAAAATCAATTAACAGTTTATTAAAAACTGCAAGTACTCAGTTCAATAACTTAGTTAAATGGAACACCGCGCGCAATTGCGTTTCAAAGAAAACTTTAATCACCTTCGGTAGTCGTTTGCGTTTTTACGATTTTCCATTGGTTTTCATTAAGACGCAACTTAACTAACGAAATTTCCATGATAGTGAGAGGAGAAATCACAGTAAGCCGACTTCCGTAAAGCTCGCTTGATAATGCCCCCAAAAAGTGCGAAATTAGCCGCCGTAAGCCGTGAGTTAGTCGCAAGGCGAAACTTTGCAATTAACAGCAGAAATCAGCCAACTTTTCAATCAAAAGCATCAGCAGGTAGGTTTTTTCAAGATCAAAGTGACGAGAAAGGCTTCCTTTTTGATATGTAAACAACTGAAGGCGTTCCAGGATTGCGTAAAAAGTTCGTGTTAAACTGAAATGAATTAGCCTAATCTGTTACCGACATGAACCTCTGCTCAAAACTGACACACAATCATGCATGCAGAACCAGGCTTGCGCACGGTGATTAAAAGCATCGCAGAAAGGCCTCTATACTCGATTTCTGTCAAATTTTGATATCACGTAAGCTTAAGCATAATCAGAACCAATGCTTTTTGCAGGCAAAATGCCCTGTTGTTTGAAAAAAAAACCTCAATGATGTAAATCCAAAAATTAATCTTCGGTGCTTCATCTTTACACCACAGTTTGTAATCTCTGAACTGCTAGATTCAAACGCCTTCCATACACTCAAACCTTTATGCATGATTCCCAAATTTACTCTGGACTGATTTAAGTAACCAAGGACTAATTTTGATGCGGCTGAAAATACCTCGTTGATAATGCTAACTGTAACATTGTGCAAAACCCCAAATGAAACACACTTGGAATTACTTTATTCTAGAAGAATATTCCCCTTATTTCTAAAAAAATTGTGTTTTAGGGCAAATTATACACTACAGCTTTGAGCTTTTGCGATCAGCGGGTAGTTAGCAGTTCATACGCAAATTTAGTCCGCTCCACTCATTTTGGTATTCAGTATGTACACCTGAAGTAAGAACCATGACAAAAATTTGGAAATATTTATTTTCATTTGATTCTCCGCAACGAAATGATCAAACAAATGGCCACATCTTGAGATTCCCTCATATTTCAAAATATCTATCATTTTTGTTTGCTCTTTTTTGGTCGGTTGACATGCCTGATATATGGCTTTAGGTGAGTGGATGGGTCCTAATTTTAGTCACTGTGACTGGAAGCCGTCTTGTGATTTACTTCATCAGGACAAAACCTGGGCGTCAAATTCTTCTACACAGTCGACCTCACCCATGCTGGTATCTTTTTCAGAGTCAGCTTCGCCTTCTTGTATTGCTCCAACACCAATCTCTTCGCCATGACCGTCGACCGCTTCCTTGCCATCACAAAGCCTTTGCGGTACATGTCTTACATGATGAAAGAAACTGTTTGGGTGATGATTATTACGGTTTGGAATGGCCCATTTCTATTCTTTTGCCTTCCATCTTCACTTACAATCACAATCGGACATTTACCATGTTCATGGAAATATCCCGTGTGCTCATTTTCCAGATTCTGCCCCTCGTTATCTTTGTCGCTGCAACTTCTCATCTCCTTCGCATTGCCTGGAAAGTCAACCGCCAGACCAGGGAACTGATTGCTCAAGTCCGCAACAACCATGCTATGAACATGAGTGGACAGAACATCCAGCCACCTGCAGTATTCAGAGTGCAACACAGGAGTTCCACCGTCTTGATCATATTGGTGATGACCGCCTTCAATATCACGTACCTCGGAGGGAATTACCACTGTCTCTGCTTTCTCACCAATTTATGTCCCTTCGCCGGGACGCTCAGATATATGGTTTATCTGGTGCTGATTGCCAACACTGCTGTCAATCCAGTTCTCTATTCCTTCTTTAAGAGTGATATTCAAAAGAAACTATTTAAGTTTTTCTCAAGGTAGATAAGTCATAAGTTATGGCACAGCACAACTCAGTTAAATTTTGTGAAATGCAGTCTGTGTTTAAAGCTTAAAAGGAAAATAAAGCAGCCATCTTGAATTGCGTTTGGATTCCAGTTTCGTCTGTTTGGCTCTTTCGTCTGACATGCTTATAATTACTTCTTTTGAGTTTTCTATCATTTGGTTAGAGGTTTTCAGCCCCTGAATGCTAAAAAGTTATTGTCTGTCTGTTAGATCTTTAGTCGTCAAAGGTTAACTAACCGCGACTAGTTGCATTGGGCAATACAGCTTTCTGCTTCGTTTGACGCTATTCAGTGTAGCAACTGTATCGAAGAAGAGCGCTATATTGGACCGACAAGAGATCAAAGCTCGAAAAAAGTTTCTCTTAGACACTCTTATCGAGAGCGGAGTTGACCTGAATTTTGTGGACGAACAGGGTTTGACTCTTCTTATGCATGCTGCGCAGTTACCTGACGAGAAATGTCGCACACGTAACAACTTACTCAAACTCTTGTTGCAGGACGGTTCGTATGTAAACATCGTTGATAAAAAGGGCCGACATGTGCTGTCTAGGGCTTGCATCGACGACAGAGTAGATATTGTTAGACTACTGGTTAATGTCGCTAAACAGGACGTTGATTTGAACCTACGTGATGACGACGGAAGCACTCCAGTCATGCACTCCGTTCGCACAGGTAACGCCACTTAAGTGGAGTTTATAGTTAGCGAACTGAATAAGTTTCAAGTTGACATAGATGTTCGAAATCTCAAAGACAGAACGACTGGGGAATGAAGAGTGTGCGACTATCCTGTTGACTGACGGGAATGCGTCAACAAATATTCAGGTGAATCCTTTTTTGGATTTTATGAGCGTAAAAGAAGAGAAATCTTGGAGCGGCAAGGTCGAGGTGTCGAGGAAAGTAAATAAGCTGCGATTAGCAACTCTGCTGAGAGGAAACAATCTAATCCCCGGATTATTCAAAAGAAACACATTCTTACAAAGAAGACTCCTACTTCAAACGGCGAGAAATCATCTTCAAACCACGAAAGGGTCTTAAAAAGAAAGACGAGCTCACCTAGAAAAGTTTCAAGTGCAAGTTTAGTGACTGTAGACACCAAACACAAGGAAAAGTCTCGGTATGCCCGCCGGCGTAAATATGCGTGGCATGAGAGAATTATGAAACACCCGATATCACGCAAGGAGGAAGAATTAGAATTGGCCACACCAGAATTAGACAGGGGGGCGGATAACGCTAACCCAGACGGCATCAGTGAACTCAGTTGCTCATTTGACACTAAAAAATCTTTTATTGAAAGACAAGCAATCGCAAATTCTAAAGGACAAACGCGCCAGGTGATACATGCAGTGTCAAATGCTACGTCCGTTCGAGCGGACACAATTCGGCGAAGTCTAAATATCAACACAAAATTGCATCCGCCAAATTCTGCTGTTGGACGGAAATCGAAAGAAATTTCCATAACATGCAATCATGATCGTTCGTGCCCTTCGCCAAAAACTTCGGAGAATGCTGCTGTGGACGACGAGTACAGCTGGTATTTGCATTTCAGTGTCTTTAATTCCCCATCAGTGTCTTTTCTCACTAAAATAATAGCCATTTATGCGGAGCAAATGTCCCCCGACTCTTCTTTTCATTTCGGTGCCGGCCCGGAGAGGACTACCAAGAAACCCGACGAGCCGATGGTGCCAAAAATGTCTGTCGTAGCTATGGGGGCCAATGAAGACCTGCAATCCGAAGGAGGTCGATATTTTCCATCAAGGTCAGCGCTGTCTAGCCAGTGCAACAGTGCTTCAAGTACCACCTCGAATCGTAGTTTTCAGTTGGCTGAAAAACAGTTGCATCATATTTATCAGGGAAAAGATCTCTTTCAACGCTCAAAGTACAGGATGTAGATTTCTGATTAGTACGTGGCCTGTCCAGCGAAAGCTTGACAGGACGGGACATAGACAGTTTTTGAGTCTCAAGTGGCTGCTTAATTTAAGCAGCTATTTTCATTCATTTATAAACCAACCAAAGTTATTCAGCTCACTAAACAATACACTCATTTTCATGCGGAGTTTTTGTTTCTCACAAATTTGATGCACCGATTAGCTTTCCAATTAGGATACATGGTAGTTTGTAAGAAAGAAGACTTGCATCATTTTTTTTTCACTGTGTAATAAGTTGGGCTTATGAATTGTTCGAGACATATCAATGAACAACTCTAGCTAAAAGAAAACCAGTGATGCAGATCATAAGACTCACGCCACACTGTTAACCTACGGTCTAAGATAAAACGAACTCTCTTTTTCCTTATGCCGCGGTAACTTCGGCTGATTATTACTTTGGTTTTGAGTCGCGCTAATAAGTACAGTCAAACCTGCATTATGAGGTCAGCCATGAGGAATAGCGAGGCGAAAGTCCCAAAACCTGGATATTAAAAAAACGATAAATAAAGGCACTTCATGCCGTAAATTGACCACCAACACTCGCTCAAAAATAGTGCTAACATCGACTTTGAGTAGTTAAACTTTAAGTGATCGCTCAATACAGGTGAGAGACAAAACAAACCGGCCGTCATCTCGTTCCCACACTTTCCGCTACTTCTTTTATTCAAATTTGCGGGGGAATGGAAACCTACTTCTGTTCGATTTTGTGGGGGAGTGGAAACCAGACAGTGAAGTCCGGGGAGTAAGAGATAATTACACGCAAGCTTTTGAAGTGATACCTTTCAATTTTTCCTGCTTAATTACCTCAAGTGTGATCCTTGTAATATAAATTCTATGAAACCTTCATGAGGTTTGGTAGTCAGCCGCGTGACCTGAAAATCGTTCATGGGATCGATCTTGAGGCCAGAGTTCGTTTGCAGGACTTCTCAATTATTTTACCGCAAGTAAAATAGAAAATTTGCCGTGTATCTTATCATGGTTTGTGGCAAGCAGTTCTGTTTAAAATAAAAAATAAAAAAAAAATGAAAAGAAGTGCCTTGTGAGAATATTGAACTCATGACCTTCATTCTGCAACGAATTACGAGACTTACGCGCTGCCTACTGCGCCAACGAAGCGTCGACGAAAGTAATAGTTATATACTTAAACATTTTTTAATTTTTTCTTTTTGCCCACGAGTCCACCAAACCCAAAAACTATATCAGTTTATTAATACGGGTTCCTCGTTGCTTCTTCCCAAAAGAAAATACGAGACAAACTCTGCGACATATATTAGCGCTTACAATATATATATATTTGAATATATTTAAGAACATTAAACTCCTTTCAGCCATATGGACTAAACAAAAGAACTGGATAAAGCTTTTACGCGAAAACCTTTATAAAGTTTTAGGTATATAAATTGTTTATAACATACGTTATAAAGGTTTTAAAACTGTTAAACAATTAGGAACACTAATTGTTTACGAGAGATTTTACCCAGCATTTAATTAAGCAATATACAATGTACTACGTCACACAATTAACCAATTACGACTCTGTAACAATTGCATGTTAAGGCCCCTGAGGAAGGAAAATGCCGAAACGCGTTGGGTCTTTAATAAAGCGTTGAAAACGGAAGCACATTCTCCATTGTGCAAATTATATAACCTTATAGAATGGCTTCGACAAGGAAACAGAGAAATACAAGGAGAAACCAGAATCAAGACGAAGGAGTTAATACGCGCACGGACGAGCGCGAGCAAAGCAGCGAGGACGATGTTACACCATCCGTTAGTTTCATCGAAACAGCGAATCCAGCGAGGAACCCTCAAATAACGGAAAAACCAACAGATCTTGGATGGAAAGTGTACTCCCTAAAAGAAAAAAACATGAGGATAAAACTACACGTTGAATTCCTGAAAACTTGCATAGAGGAAGGTATTATTCCGAAAGGATTAACCATTGATTTGCGATCGACGACAGGCCGACAAGATGAAACCTTCCAAAACAAATGGAAAGAAATACTAAGCAATTGCTCACGGCAGCTCGCGGAATGTCTCGTGGAACACTACGAGAGGCAGCTGGCACAAAATATTGTCGTGATAGCCGACACTTTCGAGTCACTCGATAAGATTGAGGACTGGACGGACAGGGACAAGCAACAAGTAGAACAAGAAATAGAATCAATTATTGACACGAAAGAAAAATAGCTAAAGGAGAAAAAAGAAAAGAAGCTGGAAACTGCCCGTAAGAACAAACAACCGGTGCAAGAGGCAGAACATCAACCACTTGATCGGGGCACTGAAACATATGCAGAAGTAGTCAAGAAACACATTCGTCAGAAACTGACCCCAAATAAGTCAGACCCCACAAGAAGAAAAATACCACTCTACTTGTTGTTGAGTGCCCTGTTGTTTGGATTCCTGGTCGTCTCCTTTCAGCTTTCGCTCAGGTTTTTCATCGGCTTCATTTAGCTCCTGTATTTCTCGTTGCGTCTCACTTACTTCTTTGTTTCCCTTTGAATCTGCTTGATGATCTTGTTCAACTTCCTGCTCTGTAGTTGGTTCTTCATGGTCATCTTTTGGTCCTTCGTTTCTTTTAGATTCAACCTGCTGCTGTTCAGTGGGTTCTTCTTGGCCTCGCTCTGGTTCTTCGTCTTGTTCACGTTTAACTTCCTGCTGTTTAGTCGCTTCTTCTGGGCCTTGTTTTCGTTCTTCGTCTTGTTCACGTTCAACTTGCTGCTGTTCAGTCGCTTCTTCTGGGCCTTGTTTTCGTTCTTCGTCTTGTTCACGTTCAACTTGCTGCTGTTCAGTCGCTTCTTCTTTTCCTTGTTCTTGATCAACCCTCTGGGATTCAAAAGGTTGTTCATTGTCTTCGCCTGATCCTGCATGGTGCTCACCATCTCCTTGTTCTTCTTGCGATTCATCCTCACTATCGTCAGTGCTCCCCACTTCCTCTTGGTTTTGTACTGTGTTCAATAAAATAAACACAAAAAGGGAATAAGGTTAAAAAGTGTTTCCTCAGGTGGTTGTAGTTGGCCAAATCGCCAAATTTGTTAAACGAACTATACCGTGCTTTTTGCATTTGGTGACTGCATCGTGTAACTTCTCCGTCCTCAATCATTTACGCTCCGCTTTTACTCTTTCCGAATATCTCTTTGTGGCTTTGATACCTTATTAAAACCATTATATGAAAACTTTTCACGGTCGATCAAACAAGTAACCTATATTTCCGTGCGTCTGTTCATTCATAGATAACATATGACGACAAAATGTGGTAACATCAAAAATGTGGTGCACTGGACTCAGCCGATTAAGTCTCCGATGTTCTTAGCCCACTTCGATTTTTTATGTGAGTGTTTTATGACAAAAAGCGAAATATTGTTAGTGGTGAAAAAATCTATAAGTCTTCCCTCCACTAAATAATAATTGAGAATCAGTCAAAGTAGGGTTAAGCATATCACGTAAACAAAAATTACAGTCATTAAATTGACTCAAAATGTGGTTGTTTGTAAACTTCAAACTGGAGGCTAAATTACTTTTTACGCGTTTCTTATAGTGGCAAAAAGGTCGAACCGAATTGCTTCAAAGTTACAACAATGCTTTTCTTTGGCTTTTCTGTTTTGCTCTTGGTTTTTGAATGCTAGGTATTGCGTTCTGAAATTTGTTTTAGTCTGTGGAGAAGTGAATGGTGCGTACCTTCTTCGATGACTCTCATCTCTATTCCCTGATCTTGAACTGACGGAAAAATACAAGCAAGCGGACAAAACATCAGCAATAACAAATTATTCATTCATGAGGCAACGTCTTTTTTTATCATTTGAGGTTGAGTCAACCTATGTGTTTAAATGAAATACTCAAGCTCACGCGCCACTTAATTCATAGATCTATTTGTTTCTTATTCATATGGGTAAACAAAAAGTATCTCTTGGCTTACGAGCCGATCTGATTGATTAACCCACGGTATATCTGCTCTTAAACTTGTTTAAAACCTAACTTTATGGCATGAAACCAAAAAATCAAAGAACGAGAAAAATACTCCCCAGAATGATGAAAGATTATTTAAAGTGTCAAAAATTACCTTCAACATCTTGATTTCGGCCGAGTTTTGCCACCAGATAATCCCACAATAATGGTTGGAGTTTGGCTCTGATGACTCCTCGGACCTTAATACATCGAAACAAAACACGAGGTTATAATCAGTAAATAGTGCTTCCTCACCAGTTTTTAAACCCTTCGAGTCTTTGATTTCCCCAGGAATGCAAACTACGTTTGCACAGCTTTCCAGCCACTCTCAAACCGAGTGCGATACAATGAAAACGTGCACTTTTTACATACAGAAGAGAGTTCTGAGGCCAAGGGATCTCAGAAATGGCGGAAATCAAGTTTACCAGCTGATATAAAATACGGTAAAATTATACAAAGTGAGACACTTCTTGGCGGTTCGTGTTTCACTTATTTATTCTTGTCGAATTTAGATGTGATCTGTGATCTGAGAGACATGATATAAATGCAAAATTTAACTTATTGGCTGAATATATACTTTTCCAACCGCTCAAGTTGAGAGTACATGTACCTGTGGGGTAGACAAGGTGTAAAGAATGGGATTGATGGCAGAGTTAACCGGCAGAACAAAGAATGCGATCTAAACTGCCAGGTCACCAGGTGTACGGAAGGATTTTTCCACGAGAGACCTCATTCCAATCACCACAATAGGCATCCAGCAGACACAGTCGGTAAGAACAATGAAGAACACTCTTTTGGCGAGCGAGGCCTCCCTCCTCAGATCGGCTGCCCTTGAATTGGCTTTCATTCTCCTCTCTCTTTCAGTCCCTTGCTGAGCCATGCGCCTGTTTGATGCGCAGGACTTATAGATTATCATCGTATATGCCACAACGACAAAGAGCACAAGGGTAAAGTTTAAACCCACAAACATGGCAACAGAGTACTCCCAGCCCGACGGCTTATCAGTGGAAAGTTGCAATGGCAGACATACAACTGATCTGCCATAAAAGTGATGACCTTTCTGGCGACTACCGAAGTAGCCGAAGCCCACCGTGGGAATAAATCCAATTATGCCACCAACAATCCAGATAAGGAAGCACAAAAGATGCGTAACCTTAAGTGTAAGGGACTCTCCCCGATAGGGGAACAGAACATTCTTCATCCGGTCGGCGGAGAGCAAACAAATCGTCATTACAGACACCTCACTTGACAACACGGTAATGGCACCTGTTATCTGACATGTCAAACTTGAACGCCAGTAATAGTCATGCAAATAATACTCCCCTGCCCAAATGGCATCCACCACACCTATAGTTAGGAGGTAGACACCCATAAGTCCATCGGACCCAGCCAAATGTATCAACATGATGGACTGTATCTTGTTTTTCTTCTTCGTCTCCCTAAACACCAACCGCCACACAATGACAAACACAGCACCAACCAACGACATATTTCCAATCACCCAGAGGCACTCCCTGGGAGCTCGATTTCTGAACAAAGTTTCACAACTGGCGAAGCTGTCGACATAAGCAAAGTCGCAATCTGCATCCTGCTTCGTCAAATGGCAACACATCAGGTTGGTGTCTACAGTCCTACGGTTCATAAAAAGAGTTCAGATAAACAACAAAAGGGAAAAAAAAAAGACAAATTTGATCCCTCACAGGATCTAAATTTGTAAGAAAATGAAAGTGTAATAATAATACAGTAAGCGCAGTATAACTGAGCACCGACAAATGGAATTTTTCAATTTTAAACTCCTCGCGTGGAGAAAATTCCACTTGACTTACGCAGTTATTAGATTCTTCATGTTTGTAAAGAAACCCTCTGGTAGTTCTCGCATTTCGTTGTAATGGAGGTACCTGCAAATTAAAGGAAAGCAATTCAGGCAAACTTTGCTCGCTAATTCTTGATAACATAGACATCTTTAGCCTATTAATCACAACCATTACAAATTCCTGAAATGTTATTGGTGCATCCGCAGCTTCATTTTTCACTAATCATTCTGTAAAGTTGTAATAGGACAGTTTAATCGGACAGTTGGCTGCAATCAGAAACCTGTAATCGGACAGTTGAAGCAGCCAATCGTACTAAGTCCACTCAGCTAATCCACCCATCACAGAAATGATCAAAATAATCACAGCAACAACCACTCATCCAAGGGAAAAATGGGGGATTTCCAAAATGGAGGAATTTTTAACTAAAGACATTGTCTCCACTGGAGATATTTGTTTTAAGTGCTTTTTTTTTCGGAAATTCAAATGGTTATAATGAATTGGTAACAGGACTTATTTTCGTCCAATTCTGTCCTTAATCATACTCGTGATTAACAAATCGGACTCTCGCCTCGCGGTCGTCCGATTTTGCTGATCACTTGTATGATTACAGACCGAATTGGACTCCACTCAGTCCTATTACCGTTATGTATTAATCAGTTTTTCGGCTCTCTCTTGTTCCTTTTCCTGCCCAATTCTCAACAACTATTCGATAGAAAACTAAAACAGAAGACGAGCAATTTGTCATTGAGTGTGTAAGATATACTTACACAGGCTATGCCAAAGTGACTTTATTTGTTATACTGATATGCTTTTAATACTGCAATGAGTATCTGATGCACTCATTTCGAATTTAGGATGGGTCGCTCATTACAGAGAGGGTACTTTATGCGAAGGGACCCTTCCTTAAGTTTTTCCCAAACTTTTTCTTGTGACCAGATATGATCGTCCCAAGGAGTATAACATTTGGGCGTAAATAAAAGTATAAACTGTGTATTAGTGAACAAAGCCGATCCTAACTTCTAGTATATCAGTGGTAGTATGTATGTGAAAATCGTTTACTCCAATTTCCCTGCCTAAGCAATTCGGCCAGTGGTATGATCACTTGTCCATCCTTTAAAATGGGGGAGGGGCGCTTATCCGTGAGTTTACGGCACGTGAAGGTCGCACCAACAATATCTGTTTCCCTTGAACTCGAAGTAGTATGAACACACCTGGAATATTACCAGTTTACTCATACTCACAGGAATCGAATACTTGGTGCGACATCTTTGAATTGTTCGTTGCTAACGGTACGGATATTGTTGAAATAAAAGCTCCTACAGAACGATGAAACAATGAAAAGCGTAGAGCGTCAACTGACAAACATTAAAGCGTAAATTAAAACAACACTGGACAGAAAATTAGCCAAGAATGGAAGGCAATATCTTCCATTTGTTCAAAATGTTCTGCAACGAGAAAAGAACCTCACCGTGCATTAGACAGTGGGTCATACAATAATGTCACATAAGTATTTTTACGAATTTTCACATTACTGAGAGCTTCTTCAAAGTTACAGTTAAGTTATCAAGAATGAAAAAAACATTCTCTAATTAGGTTCCAGATCTATTTCTATCCGCGTGGTCGATGCCGATTTAAATAACCCCATGAATATTGTCATACCTATCCTCAAGAGGTTTTCGCGGTCGAAGTCTTTATAAACTCAGTGTTTGAATCTGGAAAGGGATACCTTAGCAGGATTTTGTTTTTGGTGGTTAAAGAGACCTGGTGTTTCCCAAGGTTTTGTCTGATTTGCCTTTTGGTAGTTCTCTCTACCTCTAGTAAATATGATCTCTTAGTCAGCCTGTTTTCACTTTCACTATCGTAAATATTTCGTCGTCCATCACACATGGTTTTGATCATAAGGTATGATCTGTCCTCGGGGGTAGAAGATTGTCCATGTTTTTGGTGTGCAGCTTTGTGGGTCTCTTGATCTTCCCGAGCGGAGTTTGTCTTAGATAACGGAGATTCCTAACATTGCTATGATTGCATCTTCACCAGACCCTTACTAATTTTACAATACCTCGTTACCGTTAATAAGAGGATAGTTTAGAGACAGATACTTACATAGACATCATGTTTTTCATGCCTTTAAAAACTTCATGTGGCAGGTAGTCAATATTGTTTTCGTAAACAGCCCTAGAACAACATAGAGGGCACATCATTATTATCAGAAATGTAGAAAAATTTAGAGGTAAGCACGTATTTACATAAACTTCCTTCTTATCTTCATTGATTCTTAAATGCCCTCTGCCTACGATATCTTCAAAGCTATCCGATATTGAAAACATAATAAAAAGGTGAAAAAAACAACTCACAGCCAGGGATGCGTAAAAGTTACACTGATATGCAGTTTGCGGTTACCTCGCTGAAAATGTTAAAACTTAGCGCATGCTTATATTTGGACTTCTATAAAAAGTATTGTTTCACTGATCTGTTAATTTTTTTCGGGGGTGAGGGAGAGAATTGTTACATCTCTAATTATCTTCTTTTCCTGTCTTTTTCTGAAGAAATCCGAGTTGGCAGTTACTATCTTGGATGGATGACAAAGAATCTTTTTCAGAATTCTGCTTGGGTTTCTGAGGTTCATCCAATCAAAGTACACTAGCTTCAAAATTTAGCGAAACTTTGGGCAAAAGTGGTGGGAGGAGGAAAGAAAGGTCTATTCGCCCTACTGAGTTGGTTAAGTACATATTTGGTCAAGAATAGTTACATGTGCAGTCAGATATGATTTCCATCGAATATTTACTTACAGTTCTTCCAGTTTGGACAGGCCTTGGAACTGATCAGGTGACAGGTGTACGAGGCTGTTGTTATACAGGTATCTACACAATAAAATGCAACAGACGCTCGGTATAATTACAGAGTCTTTGATGGGGGAGGTATTATTGACCTTAATGATATTTGGCAGCACAGAAGTGACTGCCAAACTTATTGATTCTTAAGTAACCTTGACTCAGCATAATCTTTTGAGGACCTCGAGACTAGTTTAGTCCCAAACCCTGTCTTATATTATAGAAACTGTTTCATCTTTAATTAAAGCCAGTAGAATTAAACATGCTTATTATGGAAACCTCCTTCGAAAGCGTATTAGCGCCTTGGTATTCGGCAAACTGTTCTACTGCTTATCAGTGTGCTCCAACACTTCCTGAAAAAACATCTCATAAATGTATTTGGATCAAGACGTTGCCACGTGTATTGTGACAAGAACAATTAAGTTCCATCGTGTTACGCCTTCACCGAAAGGACTACGCTGGCCACCGGATAAACAATGGTTAAACCTTGGTAACGCTGTTGTAAAAATTAAATGAATGATCGGACGTGCGCCCATTTACTTTTGCAATCGAGTAAAAGCTCGTATTTCTAATCGCATCACCCGGAATTCTATACTTTTAGCTTGAACAACCCTTTTCTGGAACATCTGGAAAAGCTGCTAGAAAAAAGTTAGGTAAAAACTGAAATTTATAGATCCTGTGTTTTCATTTAAAACCCAAATAAACTCAATATTGACGACAACGTTTTGATAACCGCTAAACAATTTCATACATTTTTTAAGAAAAATAAAAATTGATCATTGAAGTTTGATTTGGGTTAATCATTAATCATCAGCGATCGTTTCTAGCGTATGGTCCTTGTAAAGCCCGAAGGGGAGGGTGCTATTAAAGTAATGTTCGAGATGTGTTGTATTGTATTTTGTTTTATCACCTTAAATATTTGACCCTTGAGTAGTTCTTAGTTGATGGTATCTCTTTCCAAAGTGAATGTATAATTTAACTTTTTACGCAATTATTTAACAATTATGAGCCAATTATATCACAAACGTGAATCACTTACAATATTTTCAACTCGGAGAGATTTTTGAACCTTGGCAAGTGCTGAAGTTTGTTACTGGAGAGTAAGCTGTGAGTGATATATAAAATGAAAAAAAAGTCGGTTGAAATAGAACTTGAGATTCTTGGAAAGGTTCTTCTTCTCTCCGAATAGGCATGAAATAAAACCCAATTGTTTCTTCATGGGAAAGCTATTTTGAAGACTTACAAAGTTCTACCCATTTTTGCTGAGTACATAAACTGATTACTCTTGATCCTGAGAATTTAGGCAAAAGATACCATTTGCGCGTTCATTGTTAAAATGGGCGTTTTCATAGCATGACATCACTTTTCAGTACTGATGCACCAAACTATAATAAGTCACTTACATCTCAAATCAATCTTAACAGAGTTCCCTGGTTACTAAGCGAAAAAATTATAGTCACAAGTCACGTGAAGCAAAAGGCGGTGTGAGACAATTGAATTTAATATTGACCTCTTTTTTTTCAATTGTTCTCGATGACCAACTCCACCAAAGTTAACATTATATAAAGGCAGTACGCATCTTGAAATAATAAAAAAATTTAAATCCACAAAACTCTATTTTTAGAATGGTCATAATGCATATGTTTACTTCAAGCGCTATGAAAAACTATACATCAGAATTCCCTTTGCTATGGAGTTTGTACTGAATGCCACTTACAGCTTTTTCATCTGAGTTAGGTTGCCAAAAACATCCTTGGGCAGACGCTGAATTTCGTTGTTTGATAAATCCCTTAGAGTATTTATTGAGATAACAGTAAGCTAAATAACAGTTCAAGAACTTAAATCCTATTTTAATAATTGGCTGATAGCCCGCTACTTAAGTCTTCTGGTATGAGCTAAACAAGAGCCAAACGAGCCAACCAGTTTTATACCGCAACGTGTTTTTAGATATAAATTTTGCGAATAGAGACATTTTGAATACCCCTTACCCCATAAATAATGGCCAGGAATCACCAATATGTATGCAGCAGATGCACTCAGTGAAAAATAGCTACATGCAGTAAACTGAGAGATCTTTCTTTTGAGACAATAATTAATAGTAGGCCCGCCCCACCGAACGCATTCTGAGTTCTAACTCTAACTAAAACCCACTTAGTGAATCAATTCATCCGCCGATAACGGATCACGTCGAAGCAGAAATAAGCAAACTCTTCAAGTAGTTAAAGACCACCATCATTAATTATCTATATTGGACCTGTAACTTTGCTTTTCTTTTTTTTTTACAATCAGTTTTACTTACAGTTCTGTCAGCTTGATATTATTGTTAAGTATCTCTCGGGGCAAAAACTGCAACTGATTGTAGGACAAGTCCCTAGCGATGAAATAATCGGGGAGCGAAGTGAATAGAACTTGTCAAAAGTGAAGTTAACAAACACTTTTAACTAATGGGTCGAATGTCTTTAACTAAATAAGTTTTCGAGTGTCATAAATAGATGTTATGCCCACTATTATGGGCATCGACATTATTTGAACCGTATAAGGAAAATGATTTTGATACGTGTCGACTTTGACCTTTCCTTCGAAGATTACTGTATTTCTTATCCAACAAAATTTATTCAACAACACCTTACTAAAAATTTTCAATCATTATACCAAAAAACAGTTGTATGCAGGCTAGTTTATCGACAAACTTAAATGTGAATGCAAGCTGTTTGATTCACCATGTGACAAGGCACCCATATTCGATGAATCAATTTAAAAAAATTTGTTGATAAGCTGGATTATATATGCATTTTTATTGGTCCTAACTGATGATTTTTGGTCGAGGCACCCCCTAAATAACATCACCGTTAAAAACTTTCTGTTTCTTCATTATCATACAAATAGATTCTTTGTCTGATTGTGCGTTCATTTAAAGATAACAGAAAACGTGTTTGATATTTGATGTTTAAGACAACGTTTAAAATTAGAGAATCACGAATTTTTGTTAAAAATTTGAGAAGATTAACTCTCTCTGCCCCCTCCCCAACCCCCTCCCTCCCCTACATCAGCAAGCTCGTCATTCAACTGGCTGTGTATTCCCTGATAGGCCTGTCCCGATTGCGCTCGGCAACTTTTGAGCACCTTTTGAGGTTAGGAGCAAGTTTTTGTGGTTCTAACAATCTTGAGCAATTCGTGCCTTTTCTGAGCAATTTTTCTGAACAAGGTAGGTTTAGAGCACATATAAAGCACGAAAAAGCCAACGATTTCATTGAAAACTTTAAGAGTTTTATGGTTTAGATTCTGAGAATGCAATCAGTAGAGCTAGTTTCATTCAATCTCCTTCATATCGTTCGGCAAAGCGTCTAATGAACCATGTGTTTCGTTCCTTTAAACTCAAGAGTATATATAAATTTGGCCCATATTTGCAAGCAACTCTTTAAAGCTAAGTTTCAAGCTATTTTTCTTGACCTATGTTAACATTTATTGAGAGGAATCAAAAATAAAGCTTTTAATTTATATTTATAGAAAAGTATCAAGAAATTTAGGTGGCAACTTTCAAAATTCAGGTGGCAACCTTTTTGGACTTTTAGCCATTTTTTCAGAATTTTTCTAGCGGTTCGGTGAGAACCTTTCCAACATAATACGGGCACAATCGGGACAGGTCCACTCCCTGATAATTGACAGAATCAACTTTAATCGCTGAAAACTGACGAATCATTATCATTAGATGTTCAGTGATAAAAATCTTTTACTTCAAATTTGCGAAGATTAATAATGGTAATTGAACTGAGTGGAGTGCAATTTGGGCTGAAATCATACGCGTGATTCCAAAATTGAACGAGCGCGCAGCGCGAGTTCGATTTGAAATCACAAGTATGATTTCAGACCAAAATTGCACAACACGAGGTTCAATTACCACTTTATTACATCCGTTTTGAAATCGCCCAAATATAGGACTTGGTCAGTTCAAATATTTTATTAATACAATACTGAGCTGGTTTGAAATTAAATTCATCCATTTTTTGGGAGGAAAAAATAAGAGTTTTGGAAACAAAAGTTGCAAAATTTGCCATATGATACTCCATGTCTTTCATCTTCCTGCAATATGATCGGTTACTTTAAACAAGCCTTGAAGTCTGATTGGTTGTTTTGTTTTTAGTGTAGCCTCCTCACTGGCTGGGGAAAAGATGCGATTCAAAGCAAAAAATGGTGCAATTTGTGAATAAATCGCACCAATTAGAGCCAATCAGATTACAGGGACCATAAGTGATTTCAAATGGGTGTAATAAATAGATTTATTCTTAATAATTCAGTGCTGTGTTTTAAACTAGTTGATAACAGTGGATCTCATACAAACGCAATGTACAGAATAGTGATATCTCTAAAACTTTTGGAAAAAATTGTTACTTACAATTCTTCCAAGGCAGACAAATTAAGAAATATTTCACGTGATAGCTCTTTCAACTGATTGCCGCCCAACCGCCTGCATTGGGAGAACAACAATATAGTTTTAAATTGAGCAAAATGTATTGAATTACGGTTTGTATGGGTAATCACATGATTTATCATTGAAGCTTGTTTAAATAAGCGTTTAAATAAGCACGAACACATTTTTCAGACGAGCAAAAGCCTCTTGGATTAGTGAAATTTTTAGTTTGAAAAATGAACAAGTAATATAATATAAAAGAAAAAAAGGAAGAAAGAAGATCAAAATAAGGGAAATTTTGACACTGCACACTGCTATTTTATTTGAGATGCATCCAAATGATTGGCCGAAACAGATTACAGTGTTTGTTAAATTCAAACTTTATCAAGACTTTCATTCAAAAGTTATTCAGCTGTAAGCTTGGAAGCGTGTGCAGATTGATTTTAAACCACCCAAAAACGTTCTGAAGAAAATTAATCGTGCAGTGATCAGCAAAAGTGCCCGGCTTGTACTGGTCTATCAGATTCGAACTCGACTATTAAAGTTTAGCGTCGATTAGAACTCGACCGTCGCTTTCAAATCCTAGGTGCGCGCTTTGAGCGGCCAAGCATGAGAGAAACTTGTCAGTTTTTAAGTGTCTTCATTATGGTCTGTTCTTCTTAATACCTCGTTATAAATGTGACTGCATTCGCAGAGACTTCAAACCCGATTGTGAGAATAGAAATTGGTTTTCCCTCGATGCTGCTCATGATGGGCCGGCTCCTGCATAGTGATTCGTGACCTTTTCCATCCTTTCTTTAAGGCTACTACTCACCACAATTGTTTTCATTACGTTGCATTATTGCTGTATTTACGCTTAACGGTTGGCTTTTAAAGCAGACATTGTCATTCAAATTTCGGTTCCGTTAGACACTGAGGTAGAAAGTACCCAACCATTGCATATTTAAAGGTCCTCGCTGGACAAACCGCTTGAAGAGAGCTACCGGAAACCTTTTTCTACCAGGTTGGAAATCTATGTTCTTACTCTAAAGCCTGCCCTGTCTCGTCTTTTTTGGACCTTCTGTAAACGGCACGAACTCCACGCCTTCGTCATTTTTTCATAGTTGAATCATCTTATTTCATTCCATGATGCTCTTGTCGGCCACGGGAACCAAAAGATAGCATTTAAAGCTACCACATAGAAGAAATAAGAGCGTGTAGAGTTTTAGAACCAAAAGTTTCTGCCTTCCGTAGCACCTCCTATTCCTCTTCAGTAAAAATTGGCGCTTCATGCGGAAGTCTGCTTTTGTTATGGACCACTTGTATTCTGACTTGTACATCTAATTACCTGTCGAGTGTAGCTATCATCCCTCTTAGGCTAATTAACTCGTATTTTTAATCATTTTTGGTTTTAAAAACTTTCAAGTGATTTGTTTCATTCGCTGGCTTTTTTTCCCACGATTCCGTTGTCATTACTTTTCGCGGCTTCAAACCACGTTTCCACAAATTCAGCAAGGAAGAAACTCTCTTAACTGTGACGAGGTACGTGCAAACCCAACTCATTGTGTGCAAACGCATCGGCCGTTATTTTCTCACATCGTATTTCTGACTTCTGCAAAAGAAGCTTTTCTTTTATTTGTTTTTGTTGATTTCTCTTGTTTTTAAGCCAATCAAAGCTCATTTGTAATTTTAACCTTGTGTTACAAACTTACAGACGTGTTACATGAGAAATGCAACCTTTTGTACCAACTATACAACTATCAATGTAACAAATTAGAAATTAACTATGAATTGATCACGGAAGAAAATATTTCCAGAAAGTAGAGCCAAAGAAGTAAAATTCTGTGATAAAAGAGGACAATGTTGTCTTCATTGAAGGCTAGGCAAGAGGTTCAGTTTGTCACTTACCGCAGTTCATATTTTCCTTTCCCAGGGCATTACTCTCTACAATTGCTTAAATCCTGTGAGGATCAGTTTGTCACTCATCACTAGTTAAGTTTTTTTTTTTAGCCATTTGGTTTGAATGCGCTAAGCCTTTGACAATAGTCTGAAAACAACTCTTTATTTGACTCGCTCTCGCTCGGAAACTACCAGCCGTCATTAACTACTTATTTAGCTAAACCACCAAGCAGAGAATGAGATCGAGTCTGATGTCATCGGTTTTAATTTAAAACAGTTTTTTTTTCTTTTTGCTTCACCCTTCTACCGCCTTTCCATTTAAGAACTATTCAAAACTCAGTATTGCACACTCTCCTAAACGGGATCGAAAATTTCACGTCAAGGTGTGAACTCTATTACAACTCTGAACGGCGTCTTTTTCATCGACCGCAAAACTCTGGCTTTCACGTAAGTCTTTCCATCATAGATTTTATTTCCTGGTCTTTTCACGTTCCTTTCACTGAGTCAGTTGTATTTGGTACCCTTCAGCACAATGTGAGGACGTTTCCGAGTTGATACGACAAGGTAGTCGTACTTCTGACCAAGATATAGTTCGGAAAGCTTACGAAGGTGTGTAGACCGGCCGAGCGAAGAGATTTTTCTAATTATCTAATCGTATTTAAAATCGCCACCATCATCAACACTATCCCCATTTTTGGCGTCATTTTCTGGTGTACTTTTAACACAAAGTCTGAATTAGAGCGCAAGCTTTTTCTTACATCCTTCACCTTTAGTCTATGAATATTGTTGCAATTTCTTGTCTTTACACACTATTATCATATGGTACGCGTTAAAGAATGAAAGTGTCAAGTATTCTCCCGAAAGAGCGTTGTTCTCCATTTGTTTATATTTCGCGGTCGGTTACAGTGGTATAGTGCCTTTCAAATTATCGAACTGTGTATGTTTTTCACTTTCTTAGTGCTGGTCATGTCTGTATGTGAATAAATGAAATCATCTTTACGCCGCTTACAGGCTATTCCGTCAGAGACAAAGTAGAGCAAATAACTTGACAAATATTTTGTTAAAAAGATGCCAAATCATTAGTACTCACAAATATTTTAGCTGATCTTGCCCAGTAAATATATCCTCAGATAAGTTTTTCAAGTTGTTGTTCCCGAGCCACCTGCAAAACGCATTAAGTTGAATATTCATTAGCATTTGAAAAGACTTTCCTTCTCTCTGCTGGCCAGAAATTGCGAGATGCGTAACTTTTTGCCTGAGGCTTGTACTGTAAACTTGCCACTACTGTTGGGAAAAAAAATACCATACCAATGTGCATGGACAGCTCTTTTTGTTGTTGAGTCCAGCGGGCCAAGTACATCTACTCTTGTGTTTCTAATGACAAGTCACGCAGGATTTAGTTAATCTGGCGATTGACGAATTTGTTCAATGATTCACACAAGTGCTTGCTGTTTGACAAGTTCGTTGGGTAGTTATTATACATTCACATGTTCACAAAAGAAAGTTCCTAAAGGGTTTGAGTTAAAGGAGGTGAGACTATGAATAAAAGGACAATCTAGGAAGAATAATCTAACGAAGTCAGCGACAGTCAACTTTATTCAGCTTCAGAGCAAAATACTTACAGATCATATAACTTGTGGCGTTTGAATATATTAGAAGGAAGAGTTTCCAGTTTGTTGAAGTCTAAAGTTCTGCATAAAAGATATAGTTATTTTCTCAACGGTCCTCAATTGTTCAATTAGGGGCGTTTGAATCTCTTCAGCCACAGATGAAAACAAATTTGAGAGAGGCTGTTGTTGCATACGATTGTTAACACTGGAAGTTAGAAATATTTGAACACGAGTGCGCTCATTTCTTGAGTGCGCTTGTATTCATATATTTTCCTACACTGTTCACTGCCGTGGTGAAAAAGAAGATTCAAACGTATTACAAATTAACTAAACCATTTTGTAGTTCAAGTTTCGCAAGCGGTTTCTTCGTACACAGTTGACATCAAAATCAAATGAAGGGGCTAACTGTTTTTTCCTTCCCATCAAAATCTTTCGATGCTTTAAGCTTATCAATCACCCTGCCAGCCTCGCCAAAAGTTACTTCCCTGCCCTAAGTATATTACGGAAATCCATCAGAACAAAAGTTCCTAATACAGAAACTAGCATATTTTTCATGGGAAACTTTTAGAACCAAGTATATTGTTTTTTGACAGGTCTTAAGGTCACTCCCTATGTGTTTCGTGCCGCCCATTATCCTCTCCACAATACCAAAATACCCACAACTGAGAACTGGGCCCCAATAGACCTTAATAAACCATTTGCTTATTTATTCTTAAATAGGAGACGCCTCGTTTTGTCGATGGATGTACCTAACCAATTTTAACGAGTCGAAATCTCAAGGGTTTTTCGGGTTGCATGACAAACCATCCACAGTTACTCTAATTTAGTTTGGTTCTTCAACAGAGTGATAAATCTCTGAAACAAATTACGAAACCAACCGTGAAAAGACAGTGAAAGTTATTTCAAAAAAAAAACTTAAAACGTTTTCACTCGGCCAAAGGTCCCATTGATATGGTCTTTTGAAAAAAAAAACTGTTCAGTTCTGGCTGGTTTTTTTCCAATCCGCGCGTGCATTTCTTTGTATACTCCCTGTCGTCCGCCATTTAGTCGAGTATGTAACCTGGCCTGGCAGTCAGATGTCAACAGGTTAACAGATTTTAAATTTCGTATAAGTTGTCTCCGGGGGGCGTGAGAGGGGGTAGAGTTGTCTCGTGTACTCGAGACCATATAAATGGGGCCTAAAACACAACTGTAATACAATTTAAAAAAAGTATCCTTATTTCAGTTTATTTTTCTAAATTTCCTATCAAGATTGAGAATTAATGGTTTTATTTTTAGTCCCCGTCATTAGAGAGGGTCTGTTGCTAGAATTTTCTTAGACCTCAGATATGGTAACTAACTCAAGCGGAGAAAGATTCCTAAGCCACAAACACTTACAGGTTTTTAAATTTATATTCCCACCAATGTTTTTTAGGTAGTTGATCAGAGGACAAGTTCTTTATGTTGTTGTTGTTCAGGAAACTGCAATGGTAAGAAGGAAACCATAAAAGTTAAAAAACAAATGGGTTAATCTGATTTACTTTGTGCTGTTATTGCAAAGCTGAAGATAACAAGACTTGTAACGAGATCAGACATGTTACTGACCACTTTACTGAATAAGAGTTATAGGTGCTAGTGATGAGATGAGGCAGGTATTGAGGAGTAGACGATTAGAAAGCAAACTGTTGGACTTTTCTCCTGGCAGAAAGAGTCAATATGAAATCTACGCAAAATTAACAGAGGAGGTTTTAGCCAGCAAAGTAAGAAACGAAGAAAGGAGAAAGAAGTTCCCTATAAACCTTTTGGCAATCCTTTCTTTCTGGACGTTAAAATTGTCGATCATGTCAACAGAAGAATTCCTCAACATAGGAGTTTTGATTTTTATTATTTTTTATTGAATATCTGATGCAGACAATACCATCTGCGCGTCTAAATTCACTTTACTTCTTTCATCATTTCTACCATGTTCACTTCTGTTTTTAAATTTCTCTTTTGTCTTCTTAATTATTTGCCACTTTATATCCCGTATGCAACCGGGAATTTTGTGTACAGATTGCTAGTCAGGTAGAAGGACAGGTTACTGCGAGCAAAATTTTATGTTAACTAGAATAGTTTGCGTTAAAAAAAAAATTTCGCCCGTGATAGGTATCCAGAAATGTTATAACATAGCTAGTAAATTTATAACATGGCTAGTAAATTTGTCTAATCAAATTAAATTGCGTGAACGTGCTTAATATTCCTATTGTGCACGATCAAGACGTCAGCAAAAAAGTCCCTCGGGAAAAAAAATTTTCCATCGGGTTGAAAATGCTATAAAACAATTGCTTCCTACGTTAGCTGTGCGTTCATCGAGTTATGAAGTACTTGGGAAGTTTGGAGAGCACTCAAGAAGCTAGAGTTGCTCTCGGCTACGCCTCGAGAAACTCTCACGCATCTTTCGTGCTCTCCAAACTTCCCGCGTGCTTCATATCTCGATGAACGCACGCTGACGTATGAACCAATTGTAAAATTTGGTGTGGCTTAGATAAGAGTGCCAAGTGTTTTGAAATCTTGGCGATTCAACTGAGAAACGATCGCCATTCAGGCATCCATCGGCTGTAAGACGACAAAATTAATTCAAGTAGAACGGATCAACCCCACAAAATCATTAAGTGTGTCTGATCTCTCAATGAAAGGTAAAATGGAGGTTTTGGGTCTTTTTCTATCATTTTTGTCTTATCAATATACTCAAGTGGCTACATATTATACTTTTAGTTTGTTGTTTTTGTTGTTGTTGTATCTTACTTGCGACGTTTTAAGAACAAATGTTAAAAAAGAAATTGATCTAGATGTCGGTGAAGATTAAAAATCTAAACCTCGATCAATATCGATTTTAGCAAGAGATTATGATTATAATCTCTTGATTTTAGCCAATCATACCCTTCCGTTTGGCTATATACAGTCCTTCTGATACTTGGCCATATGATAAACAGTTATTTTCACAAACATCATTTCACAAGATTCAGTCAAGGAGAGTAAAAGAAACAGTAGCCCTATATCAGTTGTAGCAAAAGTGCTCCACAGCTACTTACAGTTCTTCAAGCAGACGAATTTCATAGAAAGCTTTTGGGGGCAGCTGTTCCAGTTCATTATAGGACAAGTCACTAAAAAAGAGAAAATGAGGTAAACCCAGTGACGAGAAATCAGTGATATGTGTCTCGAAGCCTGAAATCAACTTTGGCAAATAAATATTCTTGGGCAGAAGAAACTTTGAAGTCGAATTTCAACATCCAACAACACCCAACCCACTAGATCCTGTAATGCTGATAAACAACAAAGCCTGAGCAACAAAGTTCTCTTGATAGAAACCATGTAGCCTTCCTATCAATGCAAAATTATTTCGAAAATATTCATAGAGGAGAAGTCAATCTTCAAGACCAATGAGCGAGCTTGTTTACCAAGGCGTGGTCCTAAATTGATACCAAGAGCTAACATGACTAAATACTACCCAACGTAACACATGTTTTCTGCAGGCTAATTTCTTTGACTGGCTTAATTGTTATTGCCCCCAAAGCAGCAAAAAACGACCCGTTATTGCATTTGTTCACAATAACAGCAATGTTTATCGAAAGGAGAAGAATAGGTAAGTATGGTGGCATGTCGAAATGAAAGAACTGATCAAGCTCGCGCCCATTCATTTCAGGTGGTATCCACTCGCTTCTTGTGACTGAAACAAAGGGTACAACAGGAATTGAAAGGAACATTGGTTAGAGCTGAAACTCTACATCTTTGACCAATTTTGTGCGTGACTTACTGAAATCAGGAAAATCCTACTCCAGAATTTAAAGGTATTTGTTACTGGAATTTTGCAGCTGTTTCCAGCCCCACTAAAGAGGATGGGATTAATGACAGCTAGAAGAATTTCACTGATGTGAACATACACTTAGCCTTAATGCCTAAGTTCAACTTTGAAAAGAACTTAGATCATAAAATTTATTTACAACTGCGGGAACCAAGCTGGCCACGAAAAGTAAAACGCAAGAAAGTGATGCTCAATAACTAAGGAACAAAATAATGTCAAATAATTAAATTTGACAGGAGTAGATGCGTTACAATCATTTCTAATGAAGAAATCAAGTGTGCTGCAAGTAAAAGACGCCATGACTACGAGATAAGTTACAATTGAGCCATATCGCTGATGTGTTATCTAATGACAGAAGTTTATTCAAAATAATAATTAAAAAAAAACAGAGTAATAATGCAAGAAAAAAGTTGCAATTTGTTACGACAAGCAAACAAGAAAAAAAAAGAGGAAAAAAACAAGCCTAGTTGAATGACTTATGGTGATTGCACTTTCTTCAATCATCCCATTTTCCCCACCGTTTTTCAAGGTTTTCTTTGCATCAATTTTCAACATATTATCGCCACGCATGATGTATCATATGTTTGAAAGAGAGTAGGTGAGCACAGGTAGCCACACTTCACTATGACTCGTCGCAAAATTAACTTCTTTCCTTCACAAAAATATAAATGAGTCCCTTCATCAAAAACGTTGCCGAAATCCTCGTACTATTATTATAATCCAACAGTCCATTATTTTATTTTAGCTTGAACTATATACAAGTCTATTTTTTATGGCATAAGCTTTCCAGCCTCTCCCAGCTTGAAATGTCATTCAACACACTTGGTACTGCGCGCTTTATCATCCGTTCACTCCTGCAACTCTGGATTGTCTACAAGTCGAAGTAGCTTAGTTGTATAAAGTTAGAACAATGTTATACATTTTGGGAATATTATATTTGGTCCGAATATTGCCGCTTGAATTACAAACCAAAGTCAACGGCAACCTACACTCTAGCTTAGCGAAGGTTCTCCTTGAACATTTTTTCAAAGAAATAAACTTTTGATGGCTGCACCACATGTCACATTGGATGTAATGATATATTCTGAAGACATTTCGTTGTCAAAGTGGTTTGTAGGAATTACCTAGTAATCAAATACAGTATGATGTAATAAAGTATCTTTCAGCCGACACTGGGCAATTTTTTACGCCTTAACCCACGAATCTCAGCTGAGGCACCGTTGCACATTACTTACATAAAGTCGCTCTCTAATTCGAATACTAAAGCACACTCTTCAAAACCTCGTAATCTCTGGTACAAAACTCATGTAAGAAACACCGTTCAGTCCTTCTCTTACAATGATTTAGGTTGTGTTTCTATTACCCAATCTAAATCCTGATTTTCCGATCCACATAAAATTTTGTGCTTCAAGGACAAAACAAGTTTAAGACTACAATCAGGACGATCTCCCTCCGAACTTGGATCGCGCGGGTCGGTAGATCACTTTTGATCCCGATTAAGTGGTGGAAACCATAGCGATTAACATGGCGGTTCAAAAAATGAAAAGTGAGCCATTTTCATTTTCAAGTCAGCCCAGGTTCTTGAACACTGCTGCACTCCTCCAGAAATCTTTAAGATTATGGAAGTTGAACTTGAATGTTAAGAATAAAACAAAGAAGTTGAAAATTCTCCCAGTTAAGACGGTAAACAGCATTTAATTTTTTCATACGGCGTAAGCATCCGCCCGAATTTGCAACATTTCTGTGAGTTTTCCAAAGCTTCTCAATCATTATAAAAATGAGCAAGTCATTCATTTTCATGATGTTTTTCCTTGTTTCTCTATTTTCGTTAACAAGTTCTTCCAGCAAGGAGTAAAAGGCTGAGGGTAATCTACAGAAACCGCCATCATGTTTTACTCTTGGTATTTAAAAGATCCAGCCTGTTTGCCGCATGGATCGATCTCTTTTCAGATTTTTGTTCCGACTGGCGAAAAAATCCAAACAATCCTTATAGTCTAAATCCAAATATGCTGCACATTGTTGATTGCCGACCTTATGACAGCCTAGGTGACGTGCCAGGTTATTCCGAATGTGTGTTGGGGCGGATTCCGGTGACCCCCTTTGAAAATAAGGATTCTCTGCCTGTTGCGGCAAACGAACATCAAGGCTCGATGAAATACCAAGAAAATCGTGACCGGAGAAAAATGCCAACCAAATCCAGGGAATATATTACAGGGACATAACTTTAATCAATCTCGTAAACTGTAAACGAATTAAAAAAGGGACTTATATAATAGATTGTATTCAATTAAACACGTGGCGACTTAACAGCGTAAATGAATCTAACATAATAAAGGAACTAATAAATGAACCAAATGCTGGCTAAACACAAAATATACATACAAATAAGGACGAAAGAGCTTGCTCGAAACGAGATAAACAACAAAAAAGCGAAAACAACTTACATATCAGTCCCTATACGCCGGTGGCTTGAAATCACACTTTATAAATTAACTTTGTATGCACTCCGAACATGAACAGGCGATTAATGAAAGCGGGCGAGAAAAACTATTTAAAGGAATCAAATGGCACAAAGGCCAACTGTAACGCAAATGTCACGCAAGTTCGAAAGTCACGCATTTACACTGCCGATTTAGAGTTGCTACTGTCTGACATTTCTTCCAAAGACCTGAAGTAATTTTGATATTTGTAATTTTGTTTTAGAAAACCTTCCAATGTCTGCCTAGATTTGGAATACGTGGTTAGTCTTTACGCGAATTCCCTTGCGGAATCAAAAAACGTAGTTGTGGTGGTAACCAGCCATTAACAATAATCATTTCCCTTTGTGCAGCCCTGTGTTCCACTGTGCCAAAGTCCTCTTAATCCCCAAGTTCATTCCAGATTTCTAAATGTTGTCTCATAAGGCCAGGATGCTAATGCCTCGAGGCTTCTATTGTCAGTTTGATTACATTGTGTCATTCAAAGCGTTAGAAAGGCATATCATGAAAACTAAAAGGCTTGAGGTTGTTAACAAAAACAAACAAACGTAAAGAGCCAAAAGGGGGAGCAACGCCACCAGAGAACAAGCCGTAAGCACACCACGTTGGTCGGTTTTGGGCCAGGACGATGTTAGGGACGAACAGAGTCCATAGCCAACAGTGTTAGCCTTGACGAAAAGTTTACACTTGTTTATGCCACTTCTGTGGATGGTAGTATTTTGGATGACTTGAGCAAAGCGAAAATATATCGCCTGGTATCAATGGAAAGTTTCTGAGGAGAAATTACATATGCATGCCCGTGCAACAGGTGCTTCAGGTAAGCTCGTTGAAATTTTCGCACAACATGACAATGAGGAAGCTAACCGTGGGCCACTTGAAATTACTAATTTATCGTGCAGGTGAATTCGAAGAGCAAAGTGGTTGTTCAAACAAACTCAATCCAATCATTGCCTTATAAGACTTGTCATCTCAGCCGGGAATGCTAACGAACTTACCAGAGAGTTATTTGCAAAATCTGTGGCTTGTTCACCATGAACAAAGAGAGTTTGACTGAGGAGCATTGTGAAAAATGGTTCCAGATTCGTTGGTATAAAGGGTATTACAAGGCTCGTGCTCAAGTTTGGCTTGGAGATTTAATGTGCCAAATAGTGGTGATGATGAAAAATGAGTGATTGTCATTTCATCAAGCACTCATGGATGAATTTTGTTGGGAACCTAAAGGCTCGTAATGCAGTTTAGAGCATTTAGGATGCCAGTAACACTTGCCACCATTATGTAAATTTACAAAAACACTGACCAAGAATGTCACCAAAAGAGATTTCCTGTCAGGGTGTTACATCTGAAGCTGGAGCTTTTAATGAAAAGAAGACCAAGAGAAAGAAAAAGGCAAAGTAGACCAAGAAAATACTTTGTGTAATATGCATACATTGAAAGACAATATTTATTTGTTAATCCTTTGCCTTGTAACTATGGGCAAGGTGAGCCAAACTTACATATTCTGCAAGTGTCTCTACAGTAATTTGATATCATCTTTTCAATCCTTTAGTATCTTTTAAGAATGCTGTGCTGGAGGACTTTGAGGAAGGAGTGCACTCAATGAGTAGTCACTGTGGCTCCTCCTCCTTTGGGTTTCTTCTATAAACCTGTTTGGCCTCTGAAGCATAACTGTTTTAGGTATGTGTACCATGTTAATGATGGCTGTGTTGAAGGTTTCCCAAATACCCTCTCTTCTGTTGATGTGCATCAAATATTGCTGGTGATCTCCATTCTGATTCACAGAAATTTATTCAATGTCAATACCTTATGACTATCATTAATATTACTTTCTTTATTATTTAAAAGGAGAAGAGAAAATGTTTTGGATCATACCATGATGACTTGAGTGTTTTATCAGTCCCATCTGTTGACTAAAGCAAGAAAGCAGGTGTAGGAGAAAAATTTGCCATTCTGGATCAGTGTAAGAAGCTGAGCTAAAAGCATGATAATTAAGCAGCTACATGAAATACCTTTAGATCAGTCTTTTGGTCAGCTGGTGGTTTATATGCTTTCTCTCAGGTGAGAAGTACTGAGGTTACTGTCTTTGTAAAGTGCATGCAGAGATCACCTTTTCCAAACTTTGTGAATTTAGGATGTTGCACATGCATTCTTCCAATGATGATCTTACTGCCTGGTAATAAAAGTTCGGTTTCTTCCGCAACAAAATTTAGTATTGTTTGTAAACCATCAAAATGACTGCCACCTACATGCATCTCTAAAAGCATTCCATTTCAAAGTTTTCCTTGACTTGTGGACTTGGTATTGTATGCTGGGAGCTAAATTTAGCCAATGTAAATAAACTAACTGATTTAATGACTGACTATGACTTATGTTGCATTTTGTTGAATTGTGTTAATAGCTGAGTGGTTAATTTGCATCTTGCCTCTAAGTCAGCTTGTGTGTCAATTCCCTTTTATCCAAACAGTAAACCAAACAACACTACTAATTGTTATATTTACAGTTTTTTGGCAGCATTGTCCTGGCAATTATGGAAAAAAAATCAAGGTAAATCATGCAAACCATTGTTTTTTCCCTTTAAAATCTAAAATAAATCTAATCATACATGAGTTAGAGGGCATGTTTTATATTGCTAACATAATGTAACAAAAAGGCAGAAAGCTTCTTTTTTGTAAAAATAATTGTATTCCATTTTTTTTTCTGGCAGTGAATGTGCTTACTTCCTGTCATGAAGGATTTGATGAAATGGAGTAAAGTGACTGACAGGTTGTGATTTATTGATAAGCAATCCAAGACTGGGGTAAAAATATTGCTCACAGCTGATATTCAATTTTCAAGCATACTATCTTTAGTTAGTGGCTTCTTTGTAATTCAATTCAAAATAACAAGGTGTCCAATGCAATAAGCTGTTAGAATAACAAACACAATGGCTGTCTTTACTCATTGGAAATTATGGTGGAGGCTTACATTTTGTATCTTAATATCAGTCTAAATAAAAAATAATGGTATTAAAGATGTTTTCACCCTAAGCAAATCCAAATAGAAACTTATTCAAATTTTGCACCAAACTATGAGTTACTTTTTTTTTTAATTTAGTTCAAATACATAATTATATGTATATTTTTCTCTTTGTTTAAGTTAAAAAATCAGAAAAAATTTGAGTCAATTAGTTTGAGAATTAGTGCCAAGTTTACTTTTGTATGCTGTATGTATATGTTCAGCAGGAAGTTACAATCAAACCAGTATATGTTTCTCTTGATCATTTAATAGGTCTTTTATTAACGAATTACATAATGATATTGACTTTAATGAGGTTGCAATTGGTAATTTTGTCCAACAGATGGTTAAAAAGTTCAATGAGTGATATCAGTAAGCTGAAATATGCCCAGGGTATCTCAGTTCACTTCCTTTTGAGCTTCAGTCTCAAATCAACAACTTGCATCTACTTTGTTACCTCAAAAGCTACTGGTGCATGTATGCATACCTTTACCTCTCCAAACACAATAAGGATTTGAAGAAACAGAATTCTATTCCCCTTATGCATCTGGTGTTATTTAATAATCCTTTATAAATCATTGTAGCCTTCTTGTTCTGGGAACTGAGGCATCCTCATGAACATTATTGTGAATTCAACAAGAGTTTGATTTATGTGTAGTTGAAACCTTTATTGTGAAACCAACTCAATTGTATGCCGTTATTTGCTATGGAAAATGAATGATTATTAAAGAGTTCATCAATTTCATTGACCAGCAACAGTCTTGGTAGCCATTGATTCCTTTTATCATTTGTAACTGTTGATTTCCTCTCATTTGCAAGGGCTTCATGATGGAACTGTTTGTGCTGTTCTCAACAGGTATTTCATAAATTAGGCTTTCCTCAAAGTGCCAGGGTTTAGCGGTCAAATCATGGAACAAAATTCTTAATCTTATCAACAAAAATCATGAACATGAGCACATTGTTAGAATGCACAATGCTTTCTTTCCTTTTGTTAACTCATTTACTCCCTGAGTGATTGATATGTGACTTCTCCATACAATTTCAAGCTGTTCACAGAAGCTCACAGGAAATGAAAATGCAACAGATGAGAATTCCCAGCAGGAATACTGATATACCACCAAAATCAATGAATTAAAAATGTGGTGAGGAGGTTATTTAAAAGTGTACATCACTATTAGTTTGTGAATGGGTTAACAAGGGGGTTCAGTTGTGATGAGACATAGACAGGAAAGAAAATACAGTATCACAATAATTTGCTTTGATGATCACTGCTGGGGTGTGTGTTAATCCATTCAAAGTGTACATGTATGTAACCTGTCAAGAAAGGCTCTCTTGACTCTGTACATATGTGTGGCTCCCAGCAGCCTCCACAGCTGTTCGTGGGTGATGTATATGGAATCCGTGAACAGATTGAAAAGATTGGTGTTGAGGTAGACACCATTTTAAAAGAAAAACTTTTGACCCTTCTCTTCATCGTCTGTTAAAGGATTACAACATTATGACAGCTGGGCTGTCACAATGCCTCTCATTGAAACCGTTGGAAATTAGGGTAATTTAGTACAATCAACTGAGTTGATAACATAAATTAGCCACCAGAAAGAGTCTCAAAGCTGACGTTTCGTGAAAATTTAAAGGCATTGTAAATGAATAGCTGACAAGTGCGTTAAGTTTTTAGAATTTCAGTAAGTATTAAACATATGTAATAACCTCTTGTTTTGAGATGAATTGATTTAATAGACATATCCAGAAATTACCTTTCTTGGTATATGGATTTGTGAGTTTTATTAGCAAATATTTTGGTCACGACATTTAGCTGTTGAATAATTTATAAATTCTCTTCTCTCTCTCTTTTCTCCCTCTCTCTCCTTCTCTTTCTCCCAGTTTTAAATAAATGAAAAACGCGATTCCACTAAGCCTCTACAACATTTATTCTTTAATATTGACGGAAACAATGAAAAAGCAATTTACCCCAGAGATTACTCTATCTTTTTGGCTACGTTAGTCGCACAGCGTAGCAAGTATCTACTTGAAGGTACACGGCCCAAAAATTGAAAATTTTGCGATTGAAGCAGACTGCAAAGGTCCTTTTACTTTGGACAATTGCCTGACAACCCCGCGGCAATCTGAAATCCTGTTTTAAGGCATGAAGTAAAACTTGGTCTGAACTTCGAGATCCTTTTTGGAAGGTGGAATCTGAATTTGCCCCTAAATTTCTTCAATAATAGTTTCGGACATTCTTTTCCTTGGGAAAACTTGCGCTTTGTAATAGGGACTTCTTCTAACTTGTTTGGCTACATATTATGTTTTAACGCAGTTATTTTCAAAAATGTCATTTGTAGCAAATACCCAACTTTCGTAGCAAATACCCAACTTTCGTAGCAAATACTCATTTTAGTTTTCACTCAAGAAACGTGATTTTGCCTAAATACCTTTAACTGATGCGGAGTTTTAACAAAGCGCCCCAACAATTGTTATTTTCTTCTTTCGCAATGGTGCATTTTTGTCTATTTCACGGCAAATGCAAAGGAAAAAAATTCTGCTGTTTCCTAGGTTTCTGTTTTTTTTTTTTTTGCCTCACAGCATCAGCAATGTGTTAACCATTCTGCTGACATTTCTGTCATACATAGGACTTTCGTATTTCAAGAAAAGAGGTCGCTTGGTAGCAAATACCCACCTCCACAGCAAACACCCATTTCAGCTGATCACTCAAGTCGTATTAAGCACATTTTCTAAATCAAGTTCAACGCTTAACTGCTATTAGCAGTTTTCAAGTGTGTCATGCTTTGTCTCTATGGTAACCAAAGTTGCCACATTTTCTCCCAATTAATGATATACTCGACTCCCGGCCTGCTACTGCATTTCCCGTCGTGATATGATTGGTTCGTTACTTAAGGTATGAAGCCCTAATAAAAAGGCGCAATTCATTTTCAATTTCCAGAGGGCAAATTAATATTGTAGCTGCAACGTGTACGTGGAGGTCAAAGCGAATAGGAAAACGTGTGAAGTTTCAATAGAATTCAAAGGAATTACACCTTTTAAATTTTCCCAAAAGCGGTCATAGAAGTGAGGTTGGACTGTGTCTTACAATCATAGTAAATAAGGAAACACTAAAAAATGTATATTACATCTACGAGCATTCAGTGTATTAGTTTACAAAAGTCTTCCTATCGCTTTTAATTGCACTGATGCATTGCAGTACGAAAGCGATTTCTGCGCAACAGAGAAACTAGCTTCTTTACTGCCCTGCGACCCAAATCGGTCTCAGATTCTTTGTCATGGACGCGGTAGTAGTCCGCTTGCGTTCGTGTCTTGTATTGTGCCAGGGCAGCTAAATGTTCCTGCTCATCAAACATGCGTGCGCGCATTTCAGTAGCGAGGGATTTCCTGACTATTGTTGTGCATATCCTTCCTTTTGTCGCTATAAATTCTTGCTGGCAAGTTTTGTGAACAGAAGTAGAGGACGACGTCAAGGGTTTGCCATTACTAGACACGAATACCTGCTCGACCTTTGGATCCAAGGTAGTAATTTGGCTTCGCACAGTTCTTAGGTACATTTACACCTCTATTAGCTTGTGCAAGTCATCGATCATCATAGAGCCAGACAACTGCTGTGCCATACACTCCAGCCGTTTCATGATCATTTACCAGTATCCTATATCGTGCTGGGTCTTCAACTGTTCCAGGAAACTCGCTTATATTCATATCTTCAAGTTTCTTACGATGTATATGAAATTATTCGGTTCCGATTTCTAAACAGAATCTAAAATCGAGACTATTACCACCCTGTGGATCGATAACAGGCTGGGCCTCCGAAAACTAGTCTAATTGCTGTGTTGAAAAAGGCTTAATTGAGAATTATTGTTGCATGAGAGTACATTTTGCGCGAATTCCATAGAAAAACGCGATAAAATATACATCTGGGTAGTAACGTAATTGCAACCGTATCAAATACTCACTATGCTTCTTCTATTCACCAGCTTAGGTTGGTCCGTATTATATATATTAAATCAATTAACGACTTTATTTAAAAAATATATATTGAGACGAGTTTTCCAAGTAAAGTTGACGAATTACCGAGTCACGTAATGATGTAATGATAAATGCGCCCCAAACCAAATTTATTACCCATAGCTTATAGAAGGCAACCATTGTACAAATTAAATTGAAAACATTTAAATAACCAAATTTCATACTCGTAATATAATCGCACGCTGAAGAAGTGAGAATACTTTGAAAGGTTTTCGTGCCATCTTTTTTCACGCACTGTGTTTTTCATCAACACCATTAGTTTTTTTGAAGCGTAATATCGGGTGAGCAGTTTTGACAAGATTCTCAAATCGTAACTGAGCTCAGATAACGACTCCTCCAAGAGGCTAGAAAACTACCGAAATCATGAGATAATGTGGAAAAAAGTCCTAGTTCACTTTTACTCACCTGGTTGCCAAGTCGTTGCCTTCCCAACACTAGGTTGAGTTTCAGCTTCTAGACCTCGTTTGGCGGGTCATGGGGTTTGTGAAGAAAGAAGGGGTTGTACAATTGGAAGGTGTTTTCTTGCTCGTCATGAACTCTTTTTTTTCTCCACCGGTTATATATTTTTCATTTGCAAGTCATGGAATTCCGCGGGAGATTGTTTTAGTCCCTCCCCTTAATCGCATGAATGCTACAGCAGTAAATAAAGATTTATGTTGGTTGGTGCTTACAGTCTCTCGAGGTATCTAGTCCTGTCGAAAACTCCCGGGGGTAAGTTCTTTAACTGGTTATTGGACAAGTCCCTGTCAAGGAGACAGCAGTACATCAGATGGTTAGATTTGCACTGTTAGATGATGCTTAGAACTATGTGAGACTCTTACCGGAAGAAAGTCTTGTTTTATTGCGTTTTGAGCGCCCCCCTTGAATAAACCCCGCCCCCTTCCCTTCCTGCGGCCCTAACTCCTTAATCCTTATTTTCTTAGATAGGAGGCAAACCTGTTTCTTAATAAGCGTTAGTAGTTTCTTAATAATCGTTCCCCTTGATCAAGCGCCCTCCTTGTAATAAGCACCACTCCTATCAGCTGAAATTTTAAATAGGCGCCCGGGCAATTGTTGGAGAAAATGTGTTGGATAAAGTTGGTTGACAAAGTTTGACGAAAGCTTTTTTATTAAAAATCAAGTGGGACTCGCAATGCAAATGGTTACGATAAAACTCTCTGATACAAATATTACATTCAAAAACAATCCAAGAATCCTCAGAATTTGTGTAGCTGCGCGAACGATAAAAATAAGGCCGTTAACCATATCTCAAGCTTACCAAAGACTGAATAGTGAATATTTGGATAAACTGAAACTTTTCAGACATTGACATGTGCACTCCCTTGTATGCTCATCTATATAAAATTATACCGAACGTGAAATACTGATTCTGATTGATCTTAGTGAGTTTATTATAACACCATAAATTACTCAAACAAGTTCACCATTATGGTGAAATATGTACAAGCAATCTGCGTCGGAAAAACTTTTGTTTTTGGTATTTCGCTTTTGAAAATATCTTATCGTAAACTTAACTTCGACTTTTTGCATGGTAATGAGAATAAAAACGGCGATATCAGTGATGAAAAGTCTCAAAAAAGTAAGCGGAAAAAGGGTTTTCGACCACACTGAAGAACAAAGAAACCAACTTTTGGTTGGTATGAAGGCGAGAGCGACCCGGCATCAGTTCAACAAAATAATTTGTGAAATTTTCATCAATAAAATACGATGGGACACAAATGTACATATCATAGAATACCAAATATATGGAGAAACTCTGATGATTTCCAGCTTCTTTCACTTCATCTAAAAAAATCATTGCCAAAAACGAGATAGTTTCAGAAATTGACGCCCGGTGCGTTAAGCATGAAAAAATGTGTCTCAGAAACGGGAAATAACATGAGATGATTGTGAAGAAAGCTGTCCTCTTCGGTGAATATGACGAGAGAAATATATGACAAAGAAAATGTTTTCGCAACTTTTGGAAAAAAATTGTGGTAAGGCGCGCGGAGGTAATTTGAACTATACGTGCTTGCCTGGAACTAAGTGTTTAGACTATCACATATACCACATCATGTTATGGACACCTGAATAGGTCATATGAGTGAAATGTTCGTTATTTTTCTGGAAGGTTTATAGCCAGCTAAGAAATTGCACGACAATGTTTACCATCGGCTCATGCTAGTGGTGGAATAGTAAGTAGAAGATAGTTCCCCAAAGGCATATAATCAAGATTTTGTTCTTTACTTTTGGCCGCATCAAGTCTAGGTTTTTCAAAAGTATAAACGATTATCCTGGCAGCTTTTCACCTAACAACTTTTATTCATCTATTCATTTTTTTTCCTTTTGCGATGTGCCAGGGGAGAAGGCAAAGGGCAAGTTCCTCACGTGTGCTACTCGCGCTCGCCTGGAAAGTAGACACAAATCACTCTTTTGTATTACAGTCCACTCTTCCTCGAATTCAAGCGGCGTGATCTCCTTAAATTTTTGTCCGGGTTATTCACACAAACATAAAAAGCCCAACTTCAAAACGTCTCGACGAATTACTCCTATCTAAATTGGCAGTACAGTATGCACACTACCTGAGAGAGACTGACGGCATGACCTGGCTTATCATCCAAAAATTAATCAGCCTTTCATAACACTAAGTCGTCCTCGAGCTCAAAGCAGCAAAGAGAGTCCTAAGGCTCTCAACATTAGGTGATATTATGTCGCACGGAACCTCCAATGTTACTCTTTGTTAAAACTCTGGAGCCTTTCTCAGTGCTTTGGAAATACCTATCTTTGCGAACAAATACCCTCTCTCCGTATTTGCTACCGTAGCAAATACCCACCCAGAGGAGGAAATATCCACCTTCCGAATTTGCTACCGAAGCAAATACTAACCTACGTATTTGCTACTGTACAAATACTAACCTACGTAGCAAATACTTACCAGTGCGTATTTGCAACGGTAGCAAATACTCACTCATCGTAGCAAATACCCACATCGATTGAACTCCCTCAGTCTCTCCCTCCCTCCCTCCCTTTCTCTCTCTCTGCTTTCCTATAAAAATTGTGTGTTATTAAAAGGGTTGACACGCGGCCTGAAAACCGTTCGTGATCCCATAAACCTTCTCGAAAAGCAACTAAGAAAGTAAAATCGTGAGGTACTTGTTCACAATTAGAATCGATCAAATTTACTATCTGAGATCTCCAAAACAATTTGCTCGTTGTAAAACGCGACTTTTATTCTAATAATCTATTTGGTGTTGCGGTAGACACCATTTAAAAAGTTACAGGAAAAGCTTTTGACCCCTCTCTTTATTGTCTGCTACGGGATTAAAACATTGTGACAGGTGGGTTGTCAGCGATAGACATAACAGTAGAGTGCACATTAAGCGGACGCGTAAGATCAAATATTAGATTTCTCAGTGCGTGAGCGGGCGGTGTTCTACAAATACTGTGATCTGATTGGTATCGAAAGTGGACGGTATTCACCTGTCCGGCCCGCTCACAGCGCGCGGTATCCAATCCGTTGCGTATTGAGTCGCCTAGTGGGCCTTGCAGCTTTTATAAGCAAATGTTTCGAACACGAAATTTAGCCGATTTACCAATTCTCTCTTCTTTTCTTCTCTTTCCCTCTCTCTCACTCTATCTAAAATCACTTTGGATTCTTTTAAAAAATTGGTTTCGAAATGAATTTTGTGGTGGCAAATTATGAGTTATTAAATGGGTGGTCACAAGGCCTAACAATCGTTTGTAATTTAATGATCCCTCTCAAGGAACAACTAAGAAAAAGTATAAACGTGAGGTACCTCCTCACAATTATAGTCAATTAAACTTATTTTCTGAAATCTGCAAAACACTTGGTTCGTTTTAAAACGCCAAGCAATGATTTCAGGTCCACGATCTGCTATAAATATTCTTTTGTTGAGTCTTTGCAAGTCTGTTGAATTTTGGACATTTCTATTGTAAATTTCACAACAGAAACCGAGGAAGTTCGATGACATGAGTAAACGTAGCGTTAAATCCCCTTAAGTGTCTCATGCTACTTCAGTTTTTCGGTGGAAGAAAGACAAGATTTGCACACGCCATTGCGGTAAACAAACGAACCTCACAACTTCAGAAGATACATTTGAATTTGCTTAGACTTTCTTTGTCACTCAAAACTGAACAGAGGTAAATCCACGTGGACTAATCGCCGATTATGGAAGTGACCATGACTTTCCTTATGATCACTGATTGTTTTTGAAGAAAAAATCGTCATGATAGTCATGTTTCAAAGATTGCTTGGAAGCCCTTTAAATTTAACCTTTATCTCTTGACGCAAATAAAACTGTCTAGCCTAAAAAGTTACAGAGGAGTGGTAGAAACGGCATTTGAGACGTTTATGCTGAAAACGACCCTGAAATCGTTATTGTAAAAGTACTAGAAACGCAGTTTCACGTATTTACGCTCAAGAATTTTCGTAATTATGCCGGAGTTATGCTCCATCCTCTCTGACTAAAGCAGTATACCCGTGATTATGACGGCATCATTTATCTGAGCCTATCTGTGACAGTCCAACAGTATCAATTAAGGACTTTCTCATTATTTTTACTGCTTGTCACAAACAGTTCTAGATCTTGAGAACTTCTTGGATCTGAAGACTGAAAAGCCTGTCTCCAAATGTTTCCAAATATACTCACTTACAAGTCATTATCAGTATTACAATTTTCGCCCAAAACACAATACTCTTGCAATGTTAAATGGCTTGTTCATTGAAAATGGTTGGGAAACACACCATCCTCTCGCTCTTTAGAATTTTTTCCGCGCTTAGCATATGAGAGAATCGCCCGGAGTGGGTGTGTATCATCCCCATTGCGAATAACCCGACACATGTCTCTGGGATATTAAAATGAAACGTTATGCAATCAATTTACTGAATTTTCCTAGCCCTCGGCTAGTCTCCAAAGCCGAAACAGTCATGACGGACAAATTCCAAGAGTCAGGAAGGTTCTTTTTACAGGATTGCTGATTTGAGCAAACAAGAAATTCCAACTAATATTTCGCTGAGCACGGCTATCAACCAGCTTCAATTTAAAAAACCAAGCATCGTTGTATTATGAAGGACAATGGAGTTGCCGTTTTGGATTCTCTATTCTACAATTTCAAATTGCTTCTGTCCGAATGTGTTGCTAGATAAATGGCAATCCATAAAATTGTGAGAAAGACTTGCTTAAATGTAATTAAATGGTGCATACTCTGACCTTTAAAACCCGGTCTGACATTTAAATGGATGTCACTGTCAGTTTATATTCGTACTGCACACGAACTTAATTATTTCTGAGATAGCAATCAAGATGGAAAAGGAAACTAGACCTAAATGACTAGAAATTATTCAAATAAAACAGAATTGACCTTTGTTTTTTTTTCGTTTAATAATCGGATTGCCATCCTTTTATGGAGGGAGTTATGAAATTCATAAGGTCGTCAATTTGTATTTCCATTTACTCATTTGGAATTCGTTCCAATCTAAATATTGTTAATAAAATCAAGAAATAGTCGAAGCTCCGTGTCGCAGTGCATGTGTTTCTATAAGGGTCTTTATCGGGCTTAAGTGATATTTCGCTAAAGTCGAGATAACGTGCCGAGCGCTCTTTGTCATGTCGCTGTAGAGATATTTTGCGGAGATAAATCAGCTATGTATCGGACGAAAATTACTTTTCCGCTGTACTGTAAATCACCTCAGTTGTGTGTCTCTCACCGTTAAGTGTGCTAAAGTAATTTGTTGCCCTGCTTTGGGTTATTTTCTTTATGATTATAAGATCGATCTTAATTTGACCCCCTCTCTAAGACATTTTTATTTCACTGCAGCACAAACGATGTTCACATTAACCATGAAGCGCGCCTTTTCGTGTGGTCAGTTGAAGTTATTTTAGTTAAGAAGCCTTTTCCACTGGTTAATACAAAATGATCGAGTTCTGAAGTTGTCGGATACACCGTTCTGTAGAGCTTGAACCATTTTCAAGGGTGACATCGTTCTAGACAGATTTTAAATGTAAATTTTTAACAGTATTGCGTAACGGTCTCAGATCAGAAGATAGCGGACACGTTACAAACGGACAGTATGATTATCATTTCTAGTCAATTCATATCCAGTGAATGGCAACAATCAGTGATCGATTCCGGCAGTTGTACGTTCAATAAAACTTGACTCAGTCTACAAACTGCTTAATTCCGTAAAAGTTGTATTTTTGATATGCTTTATACACGACAAAAGGGAAATACGATACCGTGTTTATAGATTTCTCTCGCCTTTATGAAACCTGGAATAAGAGCCAACTTTTTTTTTACAGAAAATGGGGCTTTATTTTTCAGTCAAATCTAACCATCAGGACTCAGCAATCCAGAACAACGATCAGACTCTAACCTTTTTCCCACACTTCGTACTGCGAGCGTATATAGTGCACACTTCCTCTCCAGAGGGCATGCAGAAAAGAGACATCTCACGATCATAACTTTCTCAACATCCAGACCTGCTACATAGGCTTAACTTTTTAGATTTTAAATTTACTTGAAGCTCGACCTCCAGTTGTTTTTACTTTGCAGCCGCTAACCTTTGGTCTCATTGTCTATCCAATACCAATCCGCAGGAAAGTCTTGTATAAATATAAATCTACTTGTGAGAACACCGTTTCACGGATGCGGTTTAGAAGTTGCTCACTCCGATCGAGTAATGGGCTCCCGTCTGTTTATAAAAGATTCATTACAGTAACTGATTGGAGAGGCATATTGGGCTGGCATACTGAGCAAGAAGAGGGTGAGTAAATGTAGTTGGGGACTATGTAGTAATCACAAAACTCGGTTCGTGGTAAGCGCTTGAAACAGAGATATGAAAGACCTTTGAACCGTTTGACGGTTAATTTTAGGGTTCGTCACACCCATTCAGGGAGGCTGGCGCTATTTAGCCCTGCCCGACCTCATCACGTGACGAGAATCTTCTACTCTACGCCACGGTAGACAAGTGAACTTGTGAATCCCGAATTAAATCTGTTCAATCAAAGAAAGTTTTGTGATATTTCGTCGCATTTGCAAACTTCCTTTTTCTTCTGTGGGTGAACCTCTACATGATCACGGGCATATATTTGCATGACCCTCCCCCTTTTAACTGCCCATTTTTCATGACCCCTCCCTTTTCTGAGGCTCAAAAAGTTGTGACCCCCCCTCTGTTTCCACCCCCCCTCCCCCCCTGCTAATTTCTGACAAGTCCCTAATTTTCTTTTAAAGCGAAGTGGGCTTTGCTGAAGTTACAAGGGAGATAGTCAGATTTACAGAAAGGTGTTTCATGGAAGCGAAAAAGTCTTGAAATTATGAACAAAAAGGAAGCTAAAAGGGCGAGCAACGCCACCAGAGAACACACTACGTTGGTCGCTGTAGGACTAAGATGATGTGATGATGGGGACGAAGTGATTCCATCGCCGACAGTGTCGGCTTTTTAGCGAGAACTGAAAACCTGTGTAGTTCATACAACCTCTTTGGATAGAATTATGCTGGATGTCCGGGGAAAAGCTGAAATATGTCGCCTTGGTGTCATTTCATCAAGAACACAATTTCTGTAGTTTCTGAGGAGACGTCATTTTTGATTAACATAATTATGCCTCAGGTAAACTCTTTGAAATTTTCGCACAATATTTTTATTAGGTAGCTAACCCGCTGAGATTTAATCGAGAAAATGATAGGTAATTCTCTTAAATTTACCGCGCAGTGAATTTGAAGTATCGAAGAGCACAGTAATTAGAATCAAATGGTGTCAATCGATGCCTAATTGGACTTATCTAGTCTGGGAATGGCAACGAACTTCACTTGAAAGCTATTTGCAAAACCAGTGGCTTGTTTACCATGAATAAAGAGAGTTTGAGTGAAGAGCGGTGTGTAAAATGCTTCCAGATTCATCAATATATTTGGGGTATTACGAAGCTAAAAGCTCCTACTCAAGTATGGAGATTTAATGTGCCAAGTGGCTGTTGTGCTGGAATGAGTGGTTGTTATTTCATTAGGTACATGTACACAAGGATGAATTCAGATTGAAACTCAAAGGCTCTTTTAAGTTCAGCTTAGAGCATTTAGGATGCCTGTGACACTTGATACCATTATGGAAATCTACAAAATGCTGACTAAGAATGTCACCAAAAAAGACCCTTGTGAGGGTGTTAATAATATTTCTCACTCAACTTATTGTGCAGCTAGGGAGTGAAATTCCATTTTTTAAGAATAATTGGAGTTTTGACTCATTGAACTTTTCTTTTCTTGAAATGCTTTTGTTACCATGGTAACATCAAAAGTCGAAATCCAGTTTTGGTCCATAATTGCATAGTCTTGTAATCCTACGTACATGTACATGTAGATACAGCCATGAACTAACCATTTGGATGCATTTTGTGCTAAATTACTTGAGTTGGCAGAAGATACTTAAAAGCTGTTCATTCTTTATTGTTGTTGTTAATAATAAACAAACAGATGTGCCCAACCTCACTCTTTGGTTGGTATACAGAGTGGTCCACTAATACTTCTTGCTAAATTTGAGCAGTTAATGAATGGTCCTTTGATAGTTCATTCAGTTTGTGATCGACTCCTGATCAGAGATTGCAATTGACACCGAAGCCCGCTGGTTACAGGTGAATGTGCCACTAGAATATTCGGGTGGTGTAAGTGGACTAACTGAAACGAGCACCATGCTGAAATGTTGGTCATTTCTTAAGTTCAGGTTTTATTCGAATTTCATTTATGTATAAATGAAAAAATTTTCGCCGCATAGTTAAACAATTTAGTACCACTCACAGATATTTTAGCTTATCCTGCCCCGCAAACAAGTTTTCAGGTAACTTTTTGATGTTGTTGTTTCCCAGCCACCTGTAAGATGCACAATTCTTTTCTTAGCTTCAGTCTGTCAAGCCAGGTAATCAGTTCTGTCTCTGAGGGTAAGCTTTAGAAATCTACTTACAGTATACTTTCAACAAAGACAGTTCTAAACATACATTAATTAATAGACGGCAATCATGAAATTGATGATTCCTATTTTTTGAGATATCTATTCTGTGGTTTCAGTGAAATCCCGTCCAATTCTGGCAAATATTGATGGGACATGGAAATGAAGCCTTGGGTGATCTTTAAACTTCTGAAAAAAGCAGCCTCTTTGAGGGCTATAAACTATCGATTAGTCGTCCAACGGGTGAGAAAGTCAGTGTTTTCGGGGGGAAGGGAGGGGGAGTTGGAGTGGGTGTCTGGGTGTCAAGCCTCCGTCCTTAAAAATTTCTTATAGAAGATTTATAATAGCATTTTTAAGTCTTCAAATTAAGTTTGCTAGTTGGAGTTTAATTTCATTTTCAAACAAAACGCTAAAAAATTGTTTGGGAAAATGGGAAATTAATCCAACTCAGCGGCAGTCAATTGTCTAAAGCTTCAAGATCAATTACTTACAGATCGTATAACTTGAAACGGTGGAATATATCAGGAGGAAGAGTCTCCAGTTTGTTGAAGTCCAGGGTTCTGTGTAAAAAGATACTAACATCAGGAGAGCAGCGGATATGTTAGAATCTTAAGACATGCTTCAACAGTTCGTCTGTCATCTTAAGTTTTTTTTATTTTTGAATCGTTTTTGCACTTTTTCACTTTTATACTCTGAAATGATTGAACTGAGATGTCTGAAAAAACTGTCAAAACATGTATTTCAGAATCATAATTATTGTTTCTTTTCCTAAAATGCAATGTGCCTTCTAACAGCGTGGATGACCTCTAAGACTTTTTGAAATCAGTTTTGAAGCTACAAGTCCGAACTACAAGAGGTGCATCTGTCCACATCTCATATGAATTTGCTTTCCTGACAGTCGTAAGTACAAATTTTTGAGGGATACGATTAATTTTTTGGCCATCGAACTTTTGACCGTTAACTAGCTCCTCTGAGTGATTTTTGAGAATAACAGCGAAAAAATGAGTCAATGTATATAAGTTTAACTAACATGAAGAAGCGAGGAGAAACCTCTGGAATCTCATTATTTTGCTCTAATAATGCTCGAAATTTGAGTTTATAATATTATGAGAACATTTGAAATTTGAATTTTACATCAATCACAATTACATCGACAAGAATCAGATTTCTGAAAATAAGAACGAATTAAATTGATTTAAAATTGGCAATTTTGGGTGCAACATTGTTGCCGGATGACTTATCCAACATTGGGAAGAAAAACATGGCTCGAGGAGTAAACAAACTGAAAAAAAATTCAAAGGGGAATGTTGGCAAGGACTTATTCGTTTTCTTAGACTCAGGTTTCATTCTTTTTTTAAAACGAAATTTCAATTTTTATTTGCTTGACCTTGAACATGCCTCGTCAAATAAAAATATTTAATACTACCAAATAAAGGATGGTTCTTATAATACTAAGTGAAGATTTTCTCTACAATTTAAAACTCAGTGGTTTTAATTTTCAGCACCCGTATATTGGAAAAGGTTGTGTTGCAAAATGCTCAGAGGACCTTCAGTGTAAGCATTTTACTCGTCTAAAGTAGAATGAAAATCCAAAACTGCTTAACTTACACAGTAATTTGGTATTATCAACTGTGTTAAAAACGAAAATTGGCCACCGTAAGGAGGTTCAACGCTGACGTTTCAAGCGTTAGCCCTTCGTCAGAGCGAATAGAATTCCATTTATCAACTCGTTTGATAACACCAAATTACCCTACTATACTCTCCCACCGACGCAGCATCTCGGTTTTTTTTACCCCCTTTACTTAACTCACAGGTTTTCAAATCTGGACCAAGCTGACCGTCTAGGTAGTTGATCGGAGGACAAATTCTTTAAGTTGTTGCTATTCAGGAATCTGCATCGTCAACAAGGAAAAAATACTAGTAAAACTTTTATTAATGGCTTCATTTGATTTCTTCTGGTTCTGTTGATATAGACTTAAAATAGAGTGAAAACAAGTGCAGACACCTCGTTGACTGTTTCATAAACATGAATAATTGAGCCAATATGATGAGAGATTTTTGGTATCTACGTGTAACTGAGTCGAGCACAGACTGGTTGGTTCCTTGCAATCTCCTGGCTGACGGAGTTAATATGAAATATATGAAAATCACAAAGGAAATAAAAGAGAAAAAACGAAATTCTGAAGAGAAAAACTACGCTTCTTTCTAAAACGATCTAACTGGTTTTTCCTTCATTTTGCCCATCTTCTCCATTCGAAGAGCAAAAGTACAGAAGACTATAAAACTAGAAAGAAAAGGGCTTTTAGGTTTTAAAATCGACGACAGCAATAGTCCCAACGATGGTTATGGAAATTTTTAGTTGCGCCGCGTAAGCTATCTCAGTTCTTCACTTGATTTACGGGTCACTGTTTGACTGCCATTTGGCTGTATGTTATTCATATTTAGCAGCTGATTTATCATGTTTGAGGTTTTACAGATTTTATCGGATTTGACCTTTCATGCATTTTTGCTATGCAGTTACCTTGTGAGCTATTTCGCTCTTGGTTCGGTCGCGTGAATCTTATTACAAAATGGCTTGCAAAATGAACCACCAACATGTTTTGGAGCTGTTTTGTTAAACACGATCGAAACTTGTTTTCTTTGTAGAAGCAGCTTAAACCGATGTTTGTCGACTTCAAATGTAGCACATTGTAGTACAATTTAGTGATTACTTGAATCCTATGGAAAATTTAGTTTTAATTTCATTTCTCTGTTTGTGATTTTGATCTAGTAAAATCTAGTTTAACTAAATATATTTTGGTGGTGTGAATGGGTATTAGTCTAAAACAAGAGATTATAAATTGCAAAAATAATTTCTCTCAGTTTTAAACAATCAACTGGTTGAACCAGCTTAGTTTTTTAAAATATTGCCAAACAAATTTTTTCCGAGAAAAATCGCGTCAGCGTTCAAAGGCCCGCTCGCGTTTTCTGCTTCCAAATTAAAATTCTTCATTGGTACTTTATAGTTTGTACCTTCATCTTGCAAATAGCTATTTCTCGTCAGTTTTCTTTACAATTTCTGTTCAAGTTTTTGGTGCCATTGCGTTTATTCGTTGACGACGTTGAGAAATTAAATACACTCTTTGCTTCTCTCGCCGGCAGTTCATCAGTTCAGTTTTCGAAGCTATGATTGGTTTCTCGCGCTTTTTTATGGTTTTCATGAGAATCAGCGACTTGGTCACAAAATGAGAATAAGATTGCCACTCTCCCTGACAAACTTTACACGCGAAAAGTTTAAAAACCACTCGGAGTCGCCTCGTGGTTTAAAATCTTTATCGAGTTCCCTCAACATCCCACGTAGTTCACTATACCAGTAAACTGTTAGAAAGTGTGGCTGTAACTTAATTTGTTATATAACAGCTGATTGTTTTGATAAGCCCGACCTTTTTTAAAATTCTTCTGACATAAAACAGAAGTTACCGCCATAAATTTGCAAAGAAACTTCCTTTAAATTCTGATATATCTCACATTTTTTTAAAGTGTTTCAGGTAGCCGCCGCGCTATCATGATTTACGCGCAGACCCATGGCAATCAGAGCTTGTAATTGATTCACAAAGTTGAATTTCCTTCACGAGTTGCAAAGAGCTAGTTTGGGACCCAGCTCGTTACACACAGTCGATGAGCCTTAAAAGTTTTGATCACTCACTTTTTTACCAATCTCAGCTTCGACATCTATTTCGCGGAATGTTACACGGGTATGAACTCATTCTATCAAGAATAATTTCTCGAACTATGCTAAGACGTACACCTTGCACCTGTGACGATTACTTACTCAATACATCACACTTACTCCATTGTTCATACTTATTGTCGGCAAATTCATCGGCGAAAAAAATTGCATTTGAAGAAAGGCTGAAAAGCTACGGCCTCAGGTTCACATTTGTTTCATTCCAAGTTTTGATACCTCCCTCCCCTATTGGGGGTAAGAAGGAACGGGGAAGGGTGGGAAAGGGAAAGAAAGGGAAATATTGGGAAGGAGGTTACCCGAGAATGGCGGGCAAAAAGCTGTCAGACAGCTTTAAGCGATTTTAAAGAAAGTCTTAAACAGTATTTTTCCAGTTCCAATAATTTGCGGCACTTGTCGGAAAAGTCATAAAATTGCCATCGAGCTGCTGCCTCGACCGAACTGTGGCTGCGCGACGCATAACTGATTTAGGTAAACAAAGATGCGACCTCAGGACGATAGACGGAAGAAAACATAAAGGTTCTTTATGGTCCTTTCCCCGTTGTGAAAAATATTCCTTTAGATTTTTATGAGAAGTATTTCATTTCTAGTGAACTCATGAGAACTTGAGGTTTATAAATGCACCGGACCGCTTTTAGAGAGATTGCGTCTTTCAAGTTGTTATGTTTCAATGAAATGGGGATTAAGGTATTCAAATTCAACAATTACCACGCGATTTTTAGGTAAAAAGGCCCACAGTCACGGAAAATATCCACTGAAACTATGGAAGTAGGAGTGGAGCAATTCTAAAGGGGTGTTTTTTTGCATATCGGTCTCATCAGTAACAGTAAACATGGCTCTAAATCTTTCTAACTAGCCGAAATCTGAAATTGCCTTTCTCCGTGCTTCATAACTGGAGGATGGCGTGAGGTAAAACTCGGATAAGCAAAGGAAAAATCTAAAAAATCTTGAAACTGTGCAGTGCTGTCAATAGCTGACGCAAACATGAGGGTCAACAAACTTGTACTTGATTTCTCAAAAATCAAGAACGTCGAGTCAGTTAAGTCATTGCGAAGCGGTACGAGATCTTTGTGGAATCAAGGTCACCAATACAGACTGAACTTTGAGTGTTTAAAAGACGAGATAGTGATTAGTTTTTGCACGCGAAGCCCTCAAACTCGTGCAATAATTTGCTGCTAAAAATGACGATTTTAACGGAATTTCGTTATTTGTATTTTTTCTGAAATAAAAAGGTATTTCGCCAAAAAAAGTATCCGGTAATTTTAGTTATAGCCTAGCCTATCTAACATTAAAATAAGAAAGAAATCGAATTTTCCACCCTTGCCGCGATATGTTTAATTTTTACAGACAAGCGCTCTTAACGTTTTATTGTAAGCACTAACTTGGTTCTCAGTTTGGAATAAGCTTATTTAGGTCGCCTACAGAGACATGCTAAATGGTTGCCTAGGTTTTCAAATTATTGTGTCAATTCTGATTGCTTAATTTGGCATATCTAGAAAATCTCTGGACTAAAAGAACCGTTGGTAATGTTTTTTCGTTGTTTTCTTATGTTACTTTTTAAGAACAAATATTATAAAACATCGATTTAAATGTCGGTGTAGATTGGAAAATCTCGACCATGAGCGATATCGACTTTAACCAACAAGTACTTCAATTTGTTTGTATATAGTCCTTTTGAGACATGGCCATATAATTAACAGTTATTTTCACAACATCATAACACAATAATGGGTAAAGGAAAACAACTTAAACAAAAGCTCTATATCACCTGTAAGAAATGTTCTACTTACAGTTCTCGAAGACCATAATTTCTATAAAAAGCTCCTGGAGGCAGTTGTTCCAGTTGGTTATAGGACAAGTCACTATAAAAGAGAAAACAAGATGAACCCTTTATCATGAAATTTCGGGTAAACGTGAATCAGAGACAGAAATCATCATAAGTAAATGAATTTTCTGGGGCTAACTAGGCTTTGTGGTTAAGTTACAGTAAGTTTGAGTTAAAAGTTTGTCTGTGCGGCTTGTCAATTCCCTGAGGATGCAATCTGCACTGAATCTCAAACAAAGCCTTTCCTTTCCACGTAGATTATCATCTCCAGCCCTTTGAATCTTGTGATACTGATAGATAACAAAACCAGTAGAAGCTTCATCTACTCTCTTGATAGGAATCACTTAGCTCTCCCTTTAATGTGAAACTACTTCGAAGTTAATCATAGGGGAGTGGTGCATCTTCAACACCAATAGACGAGCTTATTATCTAAGATAAATTATAGATTATCATAAACAGAAACAGCTAACAGAGCTAAATAACAACACGATACACATGTTTTCATTTCTTTGACTGCCATATCATTACTCCCAAAACAGCCGGAAAAACGATCCTTTATCGAAGGTAAGGAAAGACTGCGGCTGGGTGTGGTAGAAGGTCACAATAAGGGAATTCATCAAGCTCGCGCTCTGTCATTTCAACTCCTGTTGAAAAGCCTTTTATAGATAGATAGATAGATAGTTTATTATCAAGAACCTTGCAGCCACAGGCTGAATTACGTTTGATTTACAATAAAATATATACTACAAAAAATACATGGCTAAGAAGAACTAATTAAAAAGACAAAAATATATAATTAAGAGGAAAACAATATTACATCATTGCTTTATGGACATAGTGATGGATAAAACTATTTCGAGTACGAATGGTGTGGAGGCGCCGTGTAGTAAAAGAGTGCTGACTCCTTAAATTGACTTCGCACTCATTCTTGGGAGGTAGTAAGCTATAGAGCTTGTGCGAGGGATTAGACAGGATGGAATTAAAAAGCTTATCACATAAGAACTCGCGGCGGTTGTGTAAGGGAACTAGACCAGTCAAAAGAAGCGCCTCATTGTACGAGACAGACAGACAAAAAAAACAGATAGACAAAAAAAGAAAGTGCTATGCACCAACATCCCGTGCACGAAACAAACCGTGCGACAAAAATTGATAGGAACAAACGTTAGAGCCGAAACTCTGCATCTTTGACGTATTTTGTGTGTGACATTGTGAAATCAGGAAAATCTTGCTACAAAAGATATTTGGATTTTTGTGAGTATTTTCAGCCAACCAAATGAAAGAGATATTATGGCGATGAGAGAATTTGACTGATTTGAGGATATACTCGGCCATAATACCTACACCTGTTAGCTTAATTTTGAAAAGAAATTGAATCGGAGACCGAATGCAAAAACCGTGCTTCCCGTGAATCTTAAAACGCAAGAAAATAATGCTCCAGAAATGAGGAAAAGAAAGTTGTCAAATAATTAAATTTGCTCGGAGAGGATGAATTACAATCATGTTAATAAGGACAACAAGTGCAGTGCGAGAAAAGAGCCGGCAGACTATGAACGGTTACAATGGACTATGAACTGAAGCGTTATTTGTCAAAGTTCACCGCGCTAGCTGTAGGACTGCGAAAGAAAATGAGAGCGACAGCAAAATAATAATAAGAAAAATCAAGTTGCGATTGAAAATGCAAAGAAACAACAGCAAAAAAAGGGACAGGTCAGTTTCAAAACCTAAAGTGATTCCTTTGTCTTCCATTTCTCCCCGTTTTCGAAGGTTTTCTTTAAATCAATCTTCAACAAATACACCGCCTCAAATAATATATCAAACGTTTGCAAAAGCGGAGGGAAGCACAGAAAGTTACACCCTATCTATGACTCTTTGTGGAAATTACTCTCAGCTTAACATAAATATAGAACAATCCCTTTATCAAAAGATTAGAGAAATCATTGTACCGCTCTTTGAAAAAGCCCAACATTGGATTAATTTTCTTTACTGACGACTGAACTAAACACAAGTTATTTTTTTAAGATACAAGCTCTCTGGCCTCTCTCAGCTTGTAAGGTCAGTCAACACACGTGGTATGATGCGCTTCACCACCCGTCTATTCCTTTACCCTGCAAGTTAGTTGTATAGAGTAAGAAGCATGTTAAAGTTCCGTTAAATTTGGTCCGAATACTGCCGCTTGAATTACAAATCAAATTCAACGGCAACCTACACACTGCAACTTAGCGAAGGTTCTCCTTTAACATATTGTCAATAAACCAAACCTCTGATAGCTGCACCACATATCACGTTGGATGTAATGATATGTGCACAAAATATTTCGTTGTCAGACTGGTCTGTGGGAATTACCCAGTAATCAAATATGATGTAATGAAATATCCTTCTGCCCACACTGGACTATTTTTAACGCTGTAATCCACTAATCTCAGTTTAGACGCTGCACGCTACGTAGAGAAAGAGTCGTTCTGTAATTCGACTTCTAAAGCACACACCCCAAAGCTTCGCGGTCTCCCGATGGTTCCTTGACCGGCCTGCCCTTCCTAATTATCTTCCTGGAAGTCAGTTTGTTCGTAACACTCATCCTTATTGAAACATTGTATAGATTTCCAGTTTATTGTACGCTCGAAATTTGAAATGCCTTTACACCAGTGTGTCGAGATGACCTGAAGATTAACTGCTGGTAATTAAGATAAAAATCTCATTGGTTACGCCTAAATGAGATTAAAATTAGACGCCTGAAAACCAGCCAGCCACACAAGGTTAAACTCTTGGGCTTAGTCCGTAGCCCTTACTTTTCGAGTGCCTCACTCGTGGAGCTCTCGCGGCGCATCGACGTTATCTAAGAGCTCCCCGCGACGCACTAGCATCAATCTTTTTTTTTTCAACGAATTTTTTAACTCACGTGACGGACTCAGCCAAAAGGGAGGGACTGCTCGTAGTCTATCTGCGTAGCTCTGTAATCCAATGTAACGAAAGCCTCTACATCCTAAAGTTCATTCCAGATTCCTGAATGTTGTCTCTTGAGGCCAGGATGCTAATGTTCCGAGGCTTTTGTTGACAGTGAGAATACAGTGAGTCGTTCAAAGCTAGATAGTTTCTGCCGCAACTGTGTCAAATTTTAAGAAAGGCATATAATGGAAAAAAAGAAAGGCTCAAGACTGATAACCAGAGGAAAAATAAACAAAAAGGGCGGGCAACGTCACAGAGAACTAACCGTAAACACACCACGTTGGTCGGTTTTGGTCTAAGATGATGTTAGGGACGAACTGATTCCATAACCAACAGTGTTGGCTTTCCACGAAAAGTTTATACTTGTGTAGTTCATGCCACTTCTTTGGATGGAATTATATTGGATGACTTGGGCAAAGCGAAAATACATTGCCTGGTATCAATGGAAAGTTTCTGAGAAGTTACATGCATGCCCGTGCAACATGTGCCTAAGGTAAGCACGTTGATACTTTCACACAACATTATAATAAGAAAGCTAACCCCTTGAAATTTAAATGAAAAAATGACAGGTCATTTCCTTTAATTTACTGTGCAGGTAAATTGGAAGTATCGAAGAGCACAGTGATTGGAATAAAATCGTGCCAACTGTAAATTACAAGGATAGAATGTAGCAGACAAAATACAAGTAATCACATGCTTAGAAGAGTGTGTAGTGTAAATTACAAGGACAGAATGTAGCAGACAAAATCCAAGTAATCACATGCGTAGAATAGTGCGTAGTGTTAAACGAACTCGACAAGAATTTCTGACTACGATGTAAACAGCGACCAATGTTCCATACAAAATCAGTTAAAATGAATCACGTGCTGTCAGCTTAGTAGTGAATCGTATGATGTCAACCGTATGCCGGTTCGAACTGAAATACAAGACGAAAATAGAAGCTAAACATAACTAACGTATCGAAGTTAAAATAATACAAATGAAGGAACTATCGCTAACATTGCAATAGCGACCGTAACATGGAAGTGTCAAATATAATCGGCACTCATAATGATCGTAAGGAAGGCTGGAAAACGATTAATAAGCTACACGGTGTTTAACTCAGACGATACCCCTATATTAAATAACCTTATATTGAAGATATGGACCTAATCAAGCACGAGTCCGAGCATACAAAAACCAACCGATTTAGTAACGATACAGGCCATTCGATAGCTGATAAAGGGAGACTTAACCGAAACGAATAACAATAGAAAAAGCCTGAAAACAAGGAATCGATTACTTAATTGGTTTGCACACGGACTGAATTTGACTCGATCGAATAGATGAGTACCAGTGTAGAGAGAAACTATGAGTAGAAGGTGATGCAGTAGAATCTACACTTGAACTGAACAAAGCGGGTAAACCCTCGTAAATATATCTATTCAAAGAACATGCAAACTATACCTAGTGATAATGACTATTTCCTAACAGAAATAGCAGCTGACTGGGCTGGTCAACCATGGCAGATTAAATAAGTAAGGCCTTGTTTGAAAGTGACAATTACTTGATAATATGTACGGTATAGTAAGTTCCTGGGATATGAACTGAATGAACATCATGTTACAAAACTAACACCAACCAATGCCTTATGGGACTGATCATCTAAGCTTGGAATGCCAACAAGCCTACTGGAATATTATTTACAAAATCTGTGGCTTGTTCACTTTGAATAATGAGAGTTAGACCATGGAGCAGTGTGAAAAAAGGTTTGAGATTTTTTTATGAATCGTAAATGTACAGGAAAATAGACACTTGTATCTTGACTACTGTGTAAAGTTTAATCTCATAAATGATCCCTTATGTTACAAATAAATTGATAAAAGTCACATGAAAATAAAATGTCTATCTAAACATTTCTGGTTGTCAATAAATTAAACAAAATACTTGTGACAATATTCATAGGTGTGAGGGGTATTACAAAGGTTCCTTCCCAAATATGGAGATTTAATGTGCTAAATGGCTGTGATAAGGAAAAATGAGTGATTGTCATTTCATCAGGCACACAAGCATGAATTCTGTTTGGAACCATAAGGCTCATAATGTAGTTTAGAGCATTTAGGATGCCTGTGACTCTTGCCACCATAATGAAAATTTACAAAAACACCAACCAAGAATGTCAACTAAAAAGATTCTCTGTGAGGGTGATTAAAATCTAAAGCTGGCCAGGAGCTTTTAATAGATAGAGGACCAAGAGTAAGAAAAAGGCAAAGTAGACCAAGAAAATAATTTGAATATATGCATATGTACTGGAGGAATTAGGGGAAGGAGTGCACTCAATGAGTAGTCACTGTGGTTCCTCCTCCTTAGGTTTCTTCTATAAACCTGTTCAGCCTTTGAAGCCAAACTGATTTAGGTACCTGTACCATGTTGATGATGGCTGCATTGAATAAGGTTTTTCAAATATCCTCTTTTCTGTTAAAATGCATCAAATATGGCTGGTGATCTCAATTCTGATTCACAGATGTTTATTCAATGTCAACACCTTATGACTATTATTGATGTCACCTTCTTTAAGTAAAAGATGAGGAGCAAAATGTTTTGTACCATGATGCTTTGAGTGTTTTATCAGTTCCTTCTGTTGACTAAAACAAGAAAGCAGGCTTGGGAGTTACCATTCTGGATCAGTGTAGGAAGCTGAGCTAAAAGCTTGTACATGAAATGCCTATATCAGTCTTATGGTTAGCTAGCAGTTCATATGCTCTCTCTCAGGTGAGAAGTACAGATCACTGTCTTTGTAAAGCAGATAGAATACACTTTTTCCAATCAATTGGTAACAACAAGGGGGAAAATTTGTGAATTTATGATGTTGCGCTGGCATTCTTCCTCTGATGATCTTGTTGCCTGGTAATAAAAGTTTGGTTTCTTCCCCAACAACGATAAGTATTGTTAAGATCATAAAAATGACTGCCACCTACATGCATCTTTATAAGCATTCAATTTCAAAGTTTTCTCTGACTCAATGTTGTGGACTTGGTATTGTTTGATGGAAGCTAAATTTAGCTAAATTTATTTTGTTATATTTGCAGTTTTTTGGCTGCATGTTATGGAAAAAAAATCAAAGTAAAAATCATGCAAACCACTGTTTTTACCTGTAAATCTTATCATACATGATTCAGGGGGCATGTTTCATATTACTACATGTAACAAAATGATATAACAAAAGGCAGAAAGCTTCTTGTTTCATAAAAACAATTTTATTCCAATAACATTTTTTTTTGACAGTGAATGTTCTTTATTCCTGTCATGAAGGATTTGATGAAATGGAGTAAAATGACTAACAGTTTGTGATTTATCAATAAGCAATCCAAGACTGGGGTAAAAATATTGCTCACAAGTGATATTCAACTTTCACACATGTATACTAACTTTAGTTCATGGCTTCATTGTAACTCAGTTCAAAATAAGAAGGTGTCCAATGCAATAAGTTGTTGGAATAAGAAACACAATGGCTGTCTTTAGTCATTGGAAATGACAGTGGAGGCTTATATTTTGTATCGTAATATCCGTCTAAATGAAAAATGATGGTGTTATAAAGATGTTTTTCACCCTAAGGCAATCCAAATAGAAACTTATTCAAATTTTGCATCAAACTATGAATTACTTTTTTTTAATTTGGTTCAAATACATAATTATATTGGTTTTTTTTTCTCTTTGTTAAAAGATCAGAAAAAATTTGAGTCTATTAGTTTGAGAACGAGTGCTAAGTTTGAACTTGTTATTATTTTTGTATGCTGTATGTATGTGTGTTCATCAGGAAGTTACAATCAAACCAATATATGTTTCTCTTGATCATTTAATAGGGGTTTTTTCCTTAATGAATAATATAATGATATTGATGTTAATGAGGGTGCATGGTAATTTTGTCCAACAGATGGTTACAAAGTTCAATGAGTGATATCAGTAAACTAAAATATGCACAGGGTATCTCAGTTCACTTCCTTTTGAGCTTCAGTCTCAAATCAACAACTTGCATCTACTTTTGTTACTTCAAAAGCTGCTGGTGCATTTATGCATAACTTTACCTTTTCAAAGACAATAAGGATTTGAATTAAGAGACAGAATTATATTCTCCTTATTCATCTGATGTTATTTGATAATCCTTTATAAATCATTGTGGCCTTTTTGTTCTAGGAACTGAGGCATCCTCATGAACATCATTGTGAATTCAAAAAGAGTTTGATTTATGTGTGGTTGAAACCTTTATCTTGACACCAGCTCAATTGTATGTTGTTATTTGCTATGGAAAATGAATGATTAATAAAGAGTTTATCAATCTCATTGACCAGGAACAGCCTTGGTAGTCATTGATTCCTTCTATCTTTTGTAACTGTTAACATGCTTTCATTTGTAAGGGCTTCATGATGAAATTGTTTGTGCTGTCCTTAATAGGTATTTAAAAAAATTAGGCTTTCCTCAAAGTGCCAGGGTGTAGCTGTCAATTCATGTCACAAAATTCTTAATGTAATCAACAAAAATCATGAACATGAGCACAGTGTTAAAATGCACAATGCTTTCTTTCCTTTTGTTAACTCATTTACTCCCTGAGTGATTGATATGTGACTTCTCCTTACAATTTCAAACTGTTCACAGAAGCTCACAAGAATTGAAAATGATATACCACCAAAATTACTGAATGAAAAATGTCGCGAGGAGGTTATTTAACAGTGTACATCATTAGCAGTTTGTGAATGTGTTAACTAGGGGATTCAGTTGTGATGAGACATCGACAGGAAAGAAAGTACAGTATCACAATAATTTACTTTGATAATCACTGCTAAGGTGTGTGTGGGTGCTATTCCATTTAAAATGTACATTCATGTACCCAGTCAAGAGGTTTTCTTGCCTCCATACATATGTGTGGCTCTTAACAGCTTCCACAGCTTTTTCTGGGTGATGTATTGGAATCAGTGAACAGATTGAAAAGATTGGTGCTGACACCTCTCTTTATCGTCTGCTAAAGGATTACAACATTGTGACAAGTGGGCTGTCACAATGCCTCTCTTTGAGTCCGTTGGAAATTAAATAATTAAGTATTATCGGCTGAGTTGATAACGTAAATTATCCACCATAAAGAGTTTCAAAGCTGACGTTTCGTGAAAATTTTAACGGACTGTAAATGGATAGCTAACAAGTGCGTAAAATTTGTAGAATTTCAATAAGTATTAAATATGTGATAACCTCTTGTTTTGAGATGAATTCATTTAATAAACATATCGAAAAAATTATCTTTCTTGGTATGTGGATCGGTGAGTTTGATAATAAATCACCTGTATGATGGTCGAGTTATAGCGAAGCTGCACGTTTGGTGCCAACATTTTACTAATTGATTGTATTCTCAGATGTATTGCGTCGCTAAGTTAACGTAAATAAATGCTGATACGTTGTAGGTGGTTTAAGATAATTTCAGTTCTTGTCTTCAAATAGTGAAACAACTTTCAAATAGGTGTAATAATCTTAGTAGCAAGACTAAGGGCGGATCCGGATGACAAAAAGCAATAGACATAACAGTAGAGTGCACATAAAGCAAACGCGTTAGATCAAATGTCATTTTTTTTCTCGGTGCTTGAGCGGGCGGTGTTCTACAAATCCTGCTATCTGATTGGTACCGAGAGGGGGTAAATCCGTTGCGTGTCGAGTCGCTTAGTGCGCCTAGCAACATTTGTTAGTAAATATTTCGGTCACGACAGTTAGCCGATAAATAATTTATAAATTCTCTTCCCTCTCTTTTCTCTCTCTCTCTCCCTCTTTAGATTCTCGAGTCAGTATTTGCTACTTGTTTTTGCCTACCGGTTTTAAATATTTTTGATAAATGGAAAAGGCGATTTTACTAAGCCTCTACGACATTTATTCTCTAGTATTGACGGAAACAACGAGAAAGTAATTTACCCCAGAGATTAACCTATCTTTTTTTGGTCACGTTCGTCGCACAGCGTAGCAAGTACCTTCTTGTAGGTACACGACCCAAAAATTTTAAAAAATCTCGCGATTGAAGCAGACTGCAAAGGTCCTTTTATTTTGGACAATTGCCTGACAACCCCGCGGCAATCTGAAATATTTTTGGTTCTTTCACAAGGCGAGTTTTGAATAAGGTATGAAGTAAACTTGATCTAAACTTCGAGAACTTTTTCGGAAGGTGCGAATCTAAGTTTCCCTCGTTAAATTCCTTCCTTAATGCTTTCGGCCATTTTTTTTCCTAGGGGAAAACTTTGCGCTTTGTAATAGGAACTTCTTCCAACCTAAATGCTTCTAGAAATCGAAGAGAATAGGTTGTCATTGTCATCGTTTAGCGAAGTTCATAATTGTAAACCAAGCAGAAGAGTAAATGCAAGCGCAAAAACAACCAACAAATGTAAATGCCGGATGAAAACACAAGGAATGGAAAGTTTTTTACTCTGTTGCGCTTGTGCTTTTGTTTGCGTCACGGTTGTTCACACGCAGTTCAGTGCTTCCGCTTCAAAAAGGTATCGGTGCCACGTTCTATTGGCTAGATGTATTTTTTGTCTCCTATTTAAAAGCGCCCTTATATCTAAGGTTCCTTGGGCTTGCTTTACTAGAAGTACATTGCTTGTGCGCGCGGTTAGTGCGGTTTTTCTTGCACTTGTTTTACTCCTTTGAAAGAGGCGTTAATGTCTAACATTAATTTAACTCAACTATCTACCAACCTACAACTAACTCCAGGCCTCTACGTTAAATTCCACTTCTATTTGTGCACCTTCATTTTCTCAATTGGCGTCTAAGAAGGGACAGAGGCAATGTCTCTTGTGGCGTCACTTCCTTTTCCGCGTGCCTTACTTCGCGCGACGCATTTCATGACGCACCTCGTCAGTTAATCGTTGTTTGCATTTCTTTAATTCTTCTTCGTCCTCTTTACCAGTTAAGCCCAAGTTCCTGTGATCTTGAATCATTTCGCATTCTTTCCCAGACGATTTCCCCCTTCACAGTCATTTTCCACCTGGTCTTTAGTTAAGCTGAGTAAATGACTGTCTTGCTCGTCTGTAAACTTCCTCCAAAATCGTGAGGAATCAGATTGTAGGGCGGAGACGTTGACTGGACCAGATACATCACTTTCGAAGCTTTTGGAGGCGTTGACTGGACCAAATACATCACCCTCGAACCTTGTCGAGGAAAGAAAGCTACTTACCTTCTCGGTGCTTGTCATCTTCTCACTGGAAAGTGGGATGTCCTTTCTTTGTTCCGCGCTTATTTGCCGGAGCTTTAAGACGACTCAGGCATACGTGCGTGCATTTCAGTAACAAAGGATTTCCAGACTATTGTTGTGCACATCCTTCCTATTGTCGCTATACCTTCTTGCTGGCAAGTTTTGTAGACAGAAGTAGACACTTGCGACAACGTTAAGGGTATGCCAATACTAGACACGAATACCTGCTCGACCTTTGGATCCAAGGTAGTAATTAGGCTTCGTACAGTTCTTAAGTACATCTCTATTAGCTTGTACAAGTCATTGTAAAGCCAGACGACTGCTGCACCATACACTCCAGCCGTTTTATGATCATTTTCCAGTATCCTGTATCGTGCTGGGTCTTCAACTGTTCCAGGATAATAGACAACCTCTTGAAACTCGCTTATCTTCGTGTCTTCAAGTTTCTTACGATAATTGTGAAATCCTTCGGTTTCAGCCGATTTCTAAACAGAATCTAAATCGATACCATTATCACCCTGACGATCGGTAACAGGCGGGCATCCGAAGACTAGTCTAGTTGATGTGTTGAAGAAGACTTAATTGAGATTTATTGTTGCATGAGAGTACATTTTGCGCAAATTCCATAGAAAAACGCGATAAAATACATATCTGGGTAGTAACGTATTGCAAACGTAACAAATACTCACGATGCGTATATGATGCGGTGGGAAATACCTACCTTTACGTAACAAATACCTACTCTCCGTATTTGCCATTGTAACAAATACCCACCCATAGAAAAACGCGATAAAATGCATATCCGGGTAGTAACATAATTGCAACTGTAACAAATACTCAAAATGCGTGTATGCTGCGGTGGCAAATACCTACCTTTACGTGACAAATACCCACCCTCCGTATTTGCTACCGTAGCAAATACCAACCTACGTAGCAAATACCCACAAATCGTAGCAAATACCCACATCAATCTAACTCTCTCTCTCTCTCCCTCTCTCTCCCCATGCCTCTCTCTTTTAAATCACTTTGGTTTCCTTTAACCCTTTAACTCCCATGAGTGACCAAGACAGAATTTCTCCTTACAATATCAATACAGTATCAACCAGATAAGTGATGAAAATAAAGAAACATATTAATTTGGGGATAATTAGTTGATCTAATACTAAATTCTCTTAACTAAGATTATAAGAATTAAATAGTAGATTGCAAGGAGAATGACAAATTTGACCTGGGAGTTAAAGGGTTCAAAAAACGGTTCCGGAATAAATTTTTTGGTAGCAAATTATGAGCAAATGTCTGAGTGGACGAAGTGAAAATCGAAATTTGTGGCACATGGTCGTCAAATTGAAAACCTTCATAATTTCCCCAGAGATATACTATAGTGAACTTAGAAACGTGGTAAAGTTCTTTTTTTTTCTTTACTCAGACTTGCTTCTTTATTCGAGTAAATTTGCGAAAACGGAAACGAGCGTCGGTAGCAGTAAAATGGCGGAAATCAGTGCCCCGAGTTGCTAGGGGCACTTGAAATTTGCGCATGAAAAGAGCAAAAGAAAGCAAGCTCATATCAATTTGATAAATTTGTATCGGAGGGATGGGGAATTGTTCAAGTCTAAACGGGACTATTTCATATCATTTGGAGCTCACGGAAAGCTTTTGAAAATCACCAATATTTCAAAATACAAATGTTGCATTTCGTTACAAATTTTAATGAACAATTTACCCATGCGGTATAACTCAGAATCGGCTCAGGTTAAGCTCATGATAGGTGGAAATAGTGTTATTTTCGAGGATTTAAGAATTAGTTCAAGGTTTTTTTCATTTCCGCACGGATTGAAATAATTTCAGTCTTGAGTGAGAAACGCTCGAGTGTGTTACATCTACACTGGTATCCGATTGCGGTCCGTCTTTAACGTCTTTGGCACAGATCTGCTGACCTCCAGGTGCAGATGATTGAATTTTTCTCCTTCAAGTCCACAATGAAGAATTTTTTTAAAAAATGTGTTTAAATTTGAAAGAAAAACAGACACCTGCCGCTAGCTTACGGAATATGTTATTATAAATAATTTAGCCATGGGAAATGGATGAGAATTTGAAACGAAAGCTGGGATTGAAAACCAATCTGCCGTCGTTGGCCAATGAAAAACCAGAATAAGGGAAAACGAAAGCCCTATATGAGCTTATAAGGCAACCGGCGCACGACGCTTTCTAGCTGACGAATTCATACTTGTGCGTATATCGTAATACTTGGATCAGGTATCAACATATTTGAAAAAATGTTTTCAAATTCTCCTGCGGCAGATAAAGAATACTTGATAAATATAGGACGCTTTACATTGTAATCTGTTACAGAGATTCTGACACTGCTATTGAACTACATCTGTCAGTATGTGCCTCGGCCATTTACTTGAACTAATTTCAATTCACCAGAAAATTTATCGATATCATACTTATTATCTTGGCCCAAATTAATTCCGCCCGTAGACGGTCTTCAATTCGAATAGTAACACGCAAATTAACCCGTAAAGGAACGTTGCCTTTCCCGAAAACTCTTACTCACATTTCGTGACCTTCATTCCTACTTCGAGAAATTTAATCCCCTCGATGACAGCCGTGAACAACGATGAATTGCACAGGAATCCCAATGAAGGTCTATGACGTCAAGAATGAAAAACATAAAACTTGATTGATATGTTCTTGAACGCCTTGACCTCGGACACCTATAAAATGTCATGCTATTGTCACACAAGCTGTTAGAGAAGAAAGCCATGCAAAGCGCACATTATATGTATAACAAAGCTCATTCGTAGTAGAGTTAGGGACGAGCATGCACTTTATAGAGTGTCTTATTTTGTACAAGAAACGGCCTAGTCAGGTCACTAGAAGACTGGAGTTGGTAACGCGACATGACATATAGGGGCGCTCGACAAATAGGGGAACTTGATTTAGTCGCTTACCGAAAACTTGACAACCAATGTATATATCAATATTCATTAATATTCGCTACCATTCGTCACTATCCGTCACTATTCGTCACTATTCGCGACTTTTCGCGACTATTCGCAGCATTCGGTGATTATTCGGGTTTTATCATCAGCCGCCGTTGTTAGCTACGCAAGGCTACCTTACTGTATTGATTTCCTGATCGAACACGGTGCTAACTGCAAAAGATACTTCGGAATTCTGGATTTAACGATGGGGTGCCTAATTAGATTATGTCATGACGTAAATGACGATGTTGCAATTTTCACAAAGTTAAGCCTGGTCTTTCCGTGCGAAAATAAAAAGCCCCAAGCCAATTTTAATCCTCGAAAACAACGCTATTTCCACTTACAAAACAAACATTTGAATTTCCTTACACTGACTTTCTTTGCCATTTCAAAAACTACACATGTGGATTAATCGCCCATTTAAGTGAATAATACTTTCAGTAAGATCACTGACTGTTTTGAAGAAAACATCGTCATGATAGTCATGTTTCAAAAATTGCTTGGGAGCCTTTAGATTACCTTTTTCTTAACGCAAATAAAAATGTTTCTGTGAAGCATCTCTCTTTAGTTTGCATAACCTCATTTTTCTATACTATCTACTCGCTAAGAAATTTTTCAGTTTGTGGCACGCATTTCGTTAGGCCTGTTTGAAAATAAATATAAATGTTATTCACCAGCCTAAGTCGGTCCGTATTATATGTATTACATCAATCAACGATTATATTCAGTAAAACTGAAATTCTTGTGACAAGTTTTCCAACCGAGTAAACTAGATGAATTACCGAGTCACGTGATGATTGATGCGCCCGAAATCAAATGAAGTGCCCATAGCATGGAATGCAACAATTACACAAAACCGCAGTGCTGGTAATATGACCGCGTGCTGAAGAATTGAGAATACTTCGTAAGGCTTTCGACGCATATCTTTTCACGCACTGTGTTTTCATCAACAACGTTAATTTTCTTTAAAGTTTAGCCTTGGGTGAGAAATTTTGAAAAGATTTTCATATCGTAACTGAGCTCTGATAACGACCGTTCCTAGGGGCTAAAAAATTACAAAAAGTCTTGCTTAATTCGTACTTACCTGGTTGCCTGATCTTTGCCTTCCCTACCCACCCCCGATACAAAGTTGAGTTTGATTATGATACCAGCGCTTTTAGTCCTCGTTTGGCGGGTGGTGAGGTTTGTGAGGAAAGGCCGGGGAGAACAATTATAAGTAGTTTTATCGCCAGCCACAAACTTTTTTTTCTTCACCGATTATTTATTTTTCAGTAGCAAGTAGTTTATATCTGCATGAGACTTTTTTGGTCCTGTGGATGTTACAGCTGTAAATAAAGATTTATGTTGGTTGTTACTTACAGTCTTGTGAGCCACCGAAGCCCTCTGAAAACTCCTGAGGGTAAATCCTTTAACTGATTATGGGATAAGTCCCTGTGAACAAGAAATCATTACATAATATTAGAACTGCGCTGTTAGATAAAGCTTATAACTTCATATGACTCCTACCGAAAGAAGGTCTCGTTTTATTACGTTTTAAGCGCCCCTCGAATAAATTACCGTCCCCCTCTACCCTCCTTCCTCACTGTCTCAGATACCAAGAAAACCTGTTTCTATTGCCACTTTATCTATAACTCTTTAACCTTCAACTTCAGCGGAATCAGTACAGGTTAATAGTTTCTAAAAGCACCTTCCTTCCAACGAGCACCCCTCCTTTTAGCCGAAATTTGAAATAGGCGCTCAGGCGATTATTCGAGGAAGTGCTTTGTATAAAATTGGCTAATTTGGTTTGACAGAAGGGATTTATTATTGAAAATCAATAGGAACTCGCGATGCAACTGGTCAAGATAAAGTTCTTTGATACAAATATTACGTTTTCAGGAACCCATTAAGACTTCTCCGAATTTATGGATTAACACACCCCCCTCACCCACGGTTGTTCTACATAGCTGCGCAAATAAGAAATTTGAGACTGTATTAGGGGTCATCTTCAATTTCATAAGCCACCTCCTCCTCCGTTAGAAATTTATTTCCGCCATTTTCGATATTGCGATTACAAACCCATCAATATAGCTTTTGTTTTGTACAAAGAAAATATGGCAACATCATCTAATGCTTAGCAAACATTAAAAAATGAATTTTTAGAAAAACTGAAACTTTTCAGACTATGGTCTATTGATCTGTGTTTATTCTCTGGTACGTGGGTTATGTGTATACATAGATAAATATACCCAACTTGCAAAACTGATTCTGATTGGTCCTAGCGAGTTCAGTACATCACCATAGTGCGACGTATCCGCGCAGTCTGCGTCGTAAAGAATTTTGTCATCTGGGAGGAAAAAATTCTGTTTTTCGGCTATTGTGCTTACAGAAATAACCAAGGAGTTCATTATGGCAGTTTTCGACAAAAACAGATGATTCCAGAGGCTGATCGTTTTAAAACCTAATCCAAACTGTAATGTTTAATTTCGATTTCCTTAGCGCGACTAAGTGACTTAAAAACGGCAAACAACACGAGAAGTTGGTACAAAAACTGTCCCGTTGTGAATTTGATGAGAGAAATAGGACAAAGAGAAACATCTCCAAACTCTTAAGAGAAAACTGCGGTAGTACTTAGGTAATTTGAACTATCTGCTAGGCCGGAACCGAGTGTTTGGATAGTCACAAATACCACATCATGTGGCTACGGACACTCGAGCAAGTTAAATGAGGCAAATCGTTGTCATTGTTCTGGAATCTCAGAAATGGGCCAATATTTGGCATCAGCGGTTTTTGCCAGTAATGAAATAGTTAGCATCACATGAAACAAAATACTCGGCGTATTCCGTAGCCTTGCAGTAAGGAGTCACGATGGCATTTCCATCGACAGCTAGACGGCGAAAACTAAACCCTGCAGTGAAAACAGCGCATCATTAACTGTCAAACAATTTGAAGGTCTTTCAGATCTCACTAATTTTACTGCTCGTCGTAAGCAGTCCTGGATCTCGAGTAAATCTTTGGATCTGCGGACTGGAAAGCAAATCTTCATGTGTCCAATAATGCTCACTTTAAGGTAAATCTCAGTTTTATAACTTTCGCTTAAACGCATTCTCTGAAAATGTTAAATGGCTTCATTTCATGGTAAATGGTTGAAAAAAATTCCTTCCTTTCTCTCTTTAGAATGTTCTCGGCGCCCAGCACATGGTAGAGTCAGCCACAGTGGGTTTATATCAACCCTCATTGAATCAAGTGACACATGTCTTGGGCAACAGATTATAAACTCTTGCTTTGGGAAATTGAATTAAATCCTATGCTTTCTAATTTTTAAAACTTTCCTCAGCCCTTGGCTAGTTTCCAACACCGAAAGGTTATGGTTAGGGTTAGGGACTGCAAATAATATTTAGATAAGGACGGGTCTCAATCAGTCACATGCAATTTAGAAACAAGTGTATTATGAAGGACGATGGAGTTGCCGGCTGTTTGGATTCTTCAATCTATAAACTCAAATCGCTTCCGTCCGAATGTGTAGCTAGATAAATGGAAATCAGTAAAAATGTGAGATACACTAACACGAATATAGATAGCCTACAAATCTTTGTCAAAGGTCAAGGGGTCTAACCTTCAAAACCTGGTCCAATCTTACAATGGATGTCACTTTCAGTTTACATTCGTACTGCACCCAAACTTATTTCTGAGGTTGTGCTCATGATGGGTGAGGAATTTATTTACATCTAATTTACTAGAGATTATTTAAGTACAACTGAAATCACCATTTCCGTCTTTTAAGAAATCGGACTGCCATCATATTTTAGAAAAACATATTAAATTCAGGTCGTCAACTCAACTTTCCATTAACTCTGAAAAGCTCTCCGGATTCGTTTCAATGGATATCTAAATATTGTCAATACATAAAGAAATACTCGAAGCTCCGTGTAGCAGTGAATGTGTTTCTTCAGATTCTTTACCGGGTTCGAATGATATTTTGTTTGGCAATATATAAATCGCGATAACGTACTGTTCGCTCTTTGTCATATCGCTGTAACAATATTTATTTTCGGAGGGAAGTTACCTTTACGCTGTACTATAAATCGCCTGAGTTGAGCATCTCTCACTGTTTACTGTTCTGAAGTATTTTTTTGCCCTTTGGGCTTTTATCTCCATTATTTAAAAATGGATTTTAATTTTCCCCCAACAAGGAGACTTTTAATTTAACTGCGGCAAAAACCATGTTCAAATTTTTTGTATAGTGCACCTTCTTGTGTTTTCAATTGAAGTTCATTAAACTAAGCGGCCTTTTCCACTATTTTATATAAAATGTTTTAATTCCCAAGTTGTCGGACAGTAATTGCTTTTTCAGTTACTTAAAATTATTCTCTACAAGATTTTCCTTTAATTCTCAAGAAAGTTAAATGATTGAGTTCTCCATAGAATAAGAAAGAAGTCTTTTTTTTCTTTTTCGGCCACTTTTAATTCGAACATGATAAAACTACTCATGCTCGATGGTGCGTACGACAACTTGACTTTTTGTTGCCTGCTCTCTCGTTGGTTAGTATTGAGGAAGGCGATTCCTTCACATGTGGACGTGCCGTCTCAGTGAAACAACAGTGACGTTTCAAACTCCATGTGGGTTGTATAAATATGAGATTACCACAGATGATTGCTCGGAAGTTCAATATTGCAGAACATAGCACATATCATATCGTAGGTCGAAAATACTGTATAACAATTAAATTTTTAGCTATTCAATTTTATCCTAGATTGTTCAAGAATAACTCAGAAATGGGAACTCGGAGAAATTACGACAAGTGACAACCTTCAACCCACTGGATCTTGTGATGCTGATTAATAACAAAGCCTGAGTAGAAGCTTTATTTGCTCTCTTGATAAAAATCATGTAGCTTCCATCAATGCAAAATTATTTCCAATATATTCATAGAAGAGTGGTGAATCTTCAAGACCAATGAGCGAGCTTGTTATTTAAGTTTAACGAAGCGTGGTCCTAAATCAGTACAAAGAGCTAACATAACTAAATCATACCCAACATAACACATGTTTCTGAGACAAATTTCTTTAACTGACTTATTATTGCCCCCAAAGCAACAAAAACACCAGCTGTTGCATTCGTTTGTGATAAAAGCAATGTTTATTTAATTCGAGGAGAAGAATGACTAAGCATGGCGGCATGTCGAAATGGAAGAACTGATGAAGCGTGCGCCCTGTCATTTCAGTGCCTGATGCGAGGCCTTTTATTTTTGGAGAAAAGGTGGTATGTGCTAACTTCCTGTGACTGAAACAAAGGGTGCAGCAACTACTCCAAAATTTACAGGCATTTGTTACTGGATTTTGCATGTATTTTTAGACAGTGGAATTAGTGACAAGAAGAAGTTGACTGATGTAGACATACACTCAGCATATAGTTCAACTTTCAAAGGAGCTTAGATCATGGAACTTTACTTACAACAGCGGGAACCAAGCTGCCCACGAAAAGTGAAACGTAAGAAAGTAATACTCAAAAACTGAGGAACAAAATATTGTCAATTAATCAAATTTGACGGGGGCAGATGCGTTACAACCATGTTCACTAAAGACACCAAGTGTACAGCAAAAAGAGGACGCCCTGGCTATGAGATAAGTTAAGATTGGGCCATATCGCAGATGTGTTATCTAATCACAGAAGTCTATTCAAAATTAAAACAAAACAAAACAAAACAAAACAAAAAACAGAGGAAGAATAAAAAGAACAATGGCGCGATTTGAAAAGACAAGCAAACACCAGGCCTTGCTGAATGACTTATGGTGATTGCACTTTCTTCAATCACCCCATATTCTCCACCGTTTTCCAAGGTTTTCTTTACATCAATCTTTAGCACATTATCGCCACACATGATGTATCACATGGTTGAAAGGGAGTAGGTGGGCACAGGTAGCCACACTTTATTATGAATCGTTGCAAAAGTAAGTCTCTCCTTCACAAAAATATGAATGAGTCTCGCATCAAGAAATGTTCCATTGTTGTGGGTTAAATTCGACAAGTTCAAACAAAATTCTTTTGTCGTTTGTTGCGCTGAGGAAATTGTGCCGAGACTCGGCGAAGATGAATTTCAGATCATCGCAAAGTGTCGGCGTGTCAAATTAGCGGCACTAGGGGAGAGGGGTTGGGAAAGTCGCTCATGAGGGTGCTTTTCACACAGGGGTACCCAAGGGAGAAAACGCCCTTCACTATGCTGGTCTCTCAGTATATTTTTTTTTTATCAGCGAACCAGTTGATTATAAATTTATCACACGATAAGGATGCTTTGTTGTTAAAAACATTCACGGACTATTTTTCTCGGCAAGAGGACGAGAGGAAAAAAGAAAATTAAATAAGAAGCTTCTGTGTGCGTTCCATTCACGGACGTAAAGAGTATCGGGTGAGATGGAAGGGTTTCGGAAGCAAGGACTATACTTGGGTGCAGGAAGAAGATTGCAACAGCGTTATGAAGAACTATGCGCGATCTTCACTTAAAAGTGAGTAGATTACAACAGGAACGAATTTACTTTGCTTGAAGGCTAGTTTGTTCGAGACTAAACGTTTCTCTTAGTCGTTTTTCAGGAAAAGAAAAAAATGATCGATTATCTCGTCGGTGAGATTGGACAGAAGCTCTCCGTTCGAACCGCCCCAGAAAAGGGATACATTCGACGCACCACCATCAGAGTTCCGATGGATCCAGAGGACTTTAACGACCTGTTAAGTGGCCTGAGTCGTGGTAGGAGAAGGTTTGATGTGACAGCCGAGGACCTCGACAACCTTCTGCCAGATGGATGGTCCGAACGAGCGTTCCGCACCACTAACAGATGTGTTGTTAGTCGACAGCAGCCCATAATCATCCGGTTCGTCGACCAGAGAAAGCTACACTACGATCATTCCAAGTGTCCACGCTGCGGCCTTCATCAAAAAGGTTGCAGAATTCCTTGTACTGTTATTATAGCCCAATAGTCCATTTTCTTTACTAAAGTTTGAACTATACACGAGTCAACTTTTTATGGCATAAGTTTTCCAGCCTCCCCCAGCTTGAAAGGTCATTCAGCACACGTGGTACTGCGCGCTTTACCATCCGTTCAATCCTGCACCAAAGAGTTGACCCTGGATCGCCCACAAGTCCCATTAACTTAGCTGTATAAAGTCAGAACAATGTTATACGCTTTGGGAATGTTATATTTGGTCCGACTATTACCGCTTGAATTACAAATAAAAGTCAATGGCAACCTACACTCTAACTTAGTGAAGGTTCTCCTTGAATATGTCATCAACGAACTAAACCTCTGATAGCTGCACCACATATCACATTGGATGTAACGATGTATTCGGAAGACATTTCGTTGTCAAACTGGTCTGTGGATATTACCCAGAAATCAAATACAGTATGATGTAATAAAGTATCTTTCAGCCGACATTGGGCTATTTTAAACGCCTTAACCCACGAATCTCAGCTGAGGCGCTGTTACACTTTACTTACAGAGAGTCGCTCACTAATACGAAGTCTAAAGCACACTCTTCGAAACCTAGTAATCTCTGGTACAAACTGCATGTAAGAAACACCGTTCAGTCCTTCACTAACAATGATTTAGGTTGCGTTTCTAATAGCCAATCTAAATCCTGATTTTCCGATCCACATACAGTTTTCTGCTTCATCAAGGAGAAAACAAGTTTAAGACTACAATCGGAACGAACGATCTCCCTCTGAACTTGGATAGCACGGGTCGGTATATCACTTTGGATCACGATTACGTGGTGGACTCTAGCGATTAACATGGCGGTTCAAAAGGTGAAAAATGAGGAACTGTCATTTTCAAGTCAGCCCAGGTTCTTGAACACTGCTGTACTCCTTTAAAAATCTTTAAGATTATGGAAGTTGAACTTGAATGTTAAGAATAAAACGACGAAGTATGAAATTCGCCCAGTTAAGACCGTGAACAGCATTTAGTATTTTTGCACGGCGTAAGCATCCGTCCAAACTGCAACATTTCTGTGAGTTTTCTTAAGCTTCTCAAGCGTCGTAAAAATGAGCAAGTAATCCATTTTCATGATGTTTTCCCTTGTTTCTGTTTTCTCTAACAAGTTCTCCCAGAATAGAGTAAAAGGCTGAAGGTAATCTAAAAAAAAACCCTCCATTTTGCTTTATTCTTGGCCTTCAAAAGATCGTGTCCAGGCTGTTTGCCGTTCGGATCGATCTCTTTTCAGATTTTTGAAAAATCTGAAAATCAAACAAGCCAAACAATCCAATTAAAAAAAGGTCCAAACAAAAAAAATTCAAACAAAAAAAAATCCAAACAAGAAAATCCGAGACGATTCGGATAGTCTAAATCCAAAAAGGCACTGACGGTCATGACGTGACGGCCTATTAGTGATGTGTCAAGTTATTCCGAATGTGTGTTGGGGGCGGATTCCGGTAACTTTCTTTGAAAATAAGGATTTGCTTCTAATTTAAAGTTGCTACTGTTTGATGTTCCTTCCACAGACCTGAAGTAATTTTGATATTTGTAATTTTTTTAGAAAACCTTTAAATATCTGTCTAGATTTGGAATACGTGATTAGTCTTTACGCAAATTCTTTTGCGGAATCAAAACACGCAGTTGTGGTGGTAACCAGCCATTAACGATCATCGTTTCCCTCTGTGCAGCTCTGTGTTCCACTGTACCAAAGTCCTCTAAATCCCCAAGTTCATTCCAGATTCCAGACTGTTGTCTCTTGAGGCCAGGATGCTAATGGCTTGGTTAGTTTGATTAGTGTGTCGTTCAAAGAGAGTAAGAAAGGCATATCATGAAAAACAAAAAGGCTTGGTAAAAAAACAAACAAACAAACAAACAAAAGAGCTAAAAGGGCGAGCAACGCCACTAGAGAACTAACCGTAAACACGCCACGTCGGTTGGTGTTGGGCTAAGACGATGTTGGAGACGAACGGAGTCCAAAAGCCAACGGTGGTGTCCTTTTAATGAAAAGTTTACACTTGTGTAGTTCATGTCACTTCTTTGGATGGAAGTTTATTGGATGACTTGGACAAAGCGTAATTATGTCGTCTGATATCAATGGAAAGTCTCAAAAGTTTCTGAGGAAAAGTGACATGCATGTCCGTGCAACATTTGCATAGGTAAGCACGTTGAAATTTTCGCACAACATTACAATGAGGAAGCTAATTAACCCCTTGAGATTTAAATGAGAAAATGAAAGGGCCTTTTCCTTCGATTTATCGTGCAGGTGAATTTGAAGTATCGAAGAGCAAAGTGATTGAAATAAAATCGTTCCAATCAATGCACTATAGGACTTGTCATCTCAGCTGGGAATGCTGACGAACCTACATGTACCTGAAAATTGTTTGCAAAATCTGTGGCTTGTTCACCATGAACAAAGAGACACCACCATCGTCACCATATTCCCACCAATGGCGTAGCTCCACTTTCTACATATAAATCCACACACAACCCACAATTCCTCTAATCGCTCTGACGAAGGGCTAACGCTCGAAACGTCAGCTTTTTTACCCTTTACGGTAGCTAATTTACGTTTTCAACCCAGTTGTTAACACTAAATTACCTGCTATACTCTCCCACTGACGCAGCACCACAGTTTCTTTAGAAACTTACCCCTTTATGAACAAAGAGAGTTTGACTGAGGAGCAGTGTGAAAAATGGTTTGAGATTCATTGGTGTTAAGGGCATTACAAAGGCTCCTGCCCAAGTTTGGCATGGAGATTTAATGTGCCAAATGGCAGTGATGATAAAAAATGAGTGATTGTCATTTCATCAAGCACACAAGGATGAATTCTGTGGAACTGCCACCATTATGAAAATTAACAAAACACTGACCAAGAATGTCACCAAAAGAGAATTACCTTGGGAGGGTGTTACATCTGAAGCTGGAGCTTTTAATGAACAGAAGACCAAGAGTAAGAAAAAGGCAAATTAGACCAAGAAAATACTTTGTGTATATCCATACATAGATAGACAATGTTTATTTGTTAATCCTTCACCTTGCAACCAGGGGCTAGGTGAGCCAAACTTGCATATTCTGCAAGCGTCTCTATAGTAATTTGATATCATCTTTTCAATCCTTAATTATCTTTTAAGAATGCTTTGCTGGAGGAATTCAAGGAAGGAGTGCACCTAATGAGTAGTCAATGTGGTTCCTCCTCCTTTGGGTTTCTTCTATAAACCTGTTTGGCCTCTGAAGCATAACTGTTTTAGGTACATGTACCATGTTAATGATGGCTGCGTGGAAGGTTTCCCCAATATCCTTTCTTCTGTTGATGTGCATCAAATATTGCTGGTGATCTCCATTCTGATTCACAGAAATTTATTCAATGTCAATACCTTATGACTATCATTAACATCACTGTCTTGAAGTAAAGGGAGAAGAGGAAAAAAAAATGTCTTGGATCATACCATGATGACCTGAGTGTTTTATCAGTCCCTTCTGTTGACTAAAGCAAGAAAGCAGGTGCGGGAGAAAAAGTTGCCATTCTGGATCAGTGTAAGAAGCTGAGCTAAAAGCATGATAATTAAGCTGCTACATGAAATACCTATATATTTTGGTCAGCTGGCAGTTCATACATTTTCTCTCAGGTGACAAGTTAACAGTTTACTGTCTTTGTAAAGCAGAGAGAATACACTTTACAACTAGGGAGAAAAATTGGGAATTTAAGATGTTGTGCATGCATTCTTCCTATGATGATCGTACTGCCTGCTAATAAAAGTTTGGTTTCTTCCCTAACAACATCAAGTTTTGTTAACCATTTCCACCCTTACATCAGTATGCATCTTCTCCATACTGTTCCCTATACATTCCTTAAGGTGCTGATGAGGAGAATTTGTTTCATAATCCAGAGCTTCTCTAAATGGTGATCATTTCCTTTATTCTCATTACCTTAATATGTGATTTGGGGCTGATATTGTGATGAGAAATTAAATGCCAGTCACTCTTAGAGGTTAAAGGGTTAAGACCATCAAAATGACTGCCACCTACATGTATCTTTAGAGGTATTCAATTTCAAAGTTTTCTTTGACTTGTAGACTAGATATTCTTTGCTAGGAGTGAAATTTAGCCAATTTAAATAAACTAGCTGATTTAATGACTGCCTAAGACTTATGTTGCCTTTTGTTGAATTGTGTATAGCTGAGTGGTAAAGTTGCATCTTGCCTCTAAGCCAGCTTGTGTATCAATTCCCTTTTACCTAAACAGTAACCCAAAGAACGCTACTTTTTGTTATATTTGCAGTTTTTTGTCCTGGCAGTTATGGAACAAAAATCAAGGTAAAAATTATGTTAACCACTGTTTTTACCTGGAAATCTGAATAAATCTAATTAAACATGATTCAGAGGGCATGTTTTATATTACAAACATAATATAACAATTAAAGGCAGAAAGCTTCTTGTTTTGTAAAAATGAGTGTAATCCATTCATTTTTTTTTCTGACAGTGAATGTTCTTTATTCCTGTCATGTCATGAAGGATTTGACAACATGGAGTAAAATGAAAGACAGTTTGTGACTTATCAATACGCACCAAGCATGGGGTAATAATATTGATCACAAGTGATATTAAACTTTCATGCATACTTACTTAAGGGCTTCTTTGTAATTCAATTAAAAATAGAAGGTGGCGAGTCTACTAGCTTGAGAACTAATGCTATGTTTTGATTTGCTATTATCATTTTATATGTTGTATGTATTATTATGTTCAGCAGGAAGTTATAATCAAACCAATATATGTTTCTCTTGATCATTTAGTAGGGGCTTTTTCTTAAGGAATAATATGATGATATTAATGTTAACAAGGGTGCGCGGTAATTTTGTCCAATAGATGGCTACAGAGTTCAATGATTGATTTGAAAATATACTTAAGGTACAGCTCACTTCATATTTAGCTTCAAGCTCAAATCAACAACTTGTATCTATTTTTGTTACCTCAAAAGCTACTGGTGCATATATACATACCTTTCTCTTTAAAAAATGCAGTTAGGATTTAAAGAAACAGAATTCTATTTCCCTTATGTATCTGGTGTTATTTGATAATTCTTTATAAATCAATCTGGCTTTTTTCTTTTAGGAACTGAGGCATCCTCATGAACATCATCATGAATTCAACAAGAATTTGATTTATGTGTAGTTGAAATCTTTATTGTGAGACTGCCAGCTCAATTGTATGCTGTTATTTGCTCTGGAAAATGAATGATTAATAAAGAGTTAATCAATTTCATTGACCAGGAACAGTCTTCCGGTAACTATTGATTCCTTCTATCTTTCACAACTTTTAACAAAATTTTAATCGCAAGGGCTTCATTATGGAATTCTTTGTGCTGTTCTCAATAAGTATTTCATAAATTAGGCTTTCCAAAAATGCCAGCGTGTAGCAGTTAAATTATGTAACAAAATTCTCAATGAAGTCAACAAAAATCATTAACATGAGCACATTGTTGGAATGCACAATGCTTTTTTTTCCTTTTTTTTAACTCAATTACTCCCTGAGTGATTGATACGCGACTTCTCCATACAATTTCAAACCGTTCACAGAAGCTCACAAGAAGTGAAAATGCGACATACGGGAATTTCCAGCAGGAATACTGATATACCACCAAAATAAATAAGTGGAAATTGTGGTAAGGAAGTAATTTAGTACATCATTAGTAGTTTGTGAATGGGTTAACTAGGAGGTTCAGTTATGATGAGACATAGAGAGGAAAGAAAGTACAGTATCACAATAAATTGCTTTGACATTGGCATTTCTGAGGTGTATTGGCTAATCCATTCAAAATGCACATGTATGTACCCTGTCAAGCGAGGTTCTCTTGACTCTGTACATGTGTGTGGCTCCCAACAGTTTGCACAGCTTTTCCTTGGTGATGTATATGGAATCAGTGAACTGATTGAAAAGATTGGTGTTGAGGTGGACACCATTTTAAAAGTTACAGGAAAAGCTTTTGACCCCTCTCTTAATTGTCTGCCAAGGGACCACAACATTGTGAGAGGTGGACTGTTTTGTACCTCTCCAGTAAACCAGTGAAAATTAGGTTTGGAAAAAAAATTGCTTTTTCAGAAAGCGAAAATGTTGAGGCGTTGTAAAATGAATGGTGGGTAAATTTAGTAGGATTCAATTGGTGTAATATTTGTGACAAACCTTGTTTTGAGATGGACTAACTGAATAAAGATATTGAAAAAATTTATCTTTCTTTGTATATGGGTTGGAGTGAGTTTGATAATGATCACCTGTATGATAGTCGAATTAGTGATGCTTCACATTTGGAGCCAAAATTATACTAATTAATTGCGTTCTCAGATGTAATGCGTAGCTAAGTTAATTAAATGCTGATACGCCGAAGGTGGTCCAGTCTTAAAATCGTGAAACAACTTTCAGAGATAGTTGGAACTTTAACTTTTAACTTTTGCGTGAGCTAGCTTGAGTTCTCGTTCCTACGCACGCGTTACGTGATTTAGATGTTTCGTCACGTGCGTTGAATTTTGCATGCGATTGAAAAAGAGAGTGCACATAACTGTTATTTGTTATCTGATAAAAATAAATTTTTTATCCCTTTCCTTTCAAGAAGTGGCGTTTTCAATGGACATCCCATTTAAGTAATCTTTCACACCAACACAAAATATTCCTGCTAGGCAACCGGTGTCAAAAGCCGTAGTCACGTGCTTACGCCAAACGCTAAGTTATGCCTTCGAAAATTTGCCGGATCTCATTGAGGGCGTTCTAGGAAAAAAAGCATCCTTTTTTTTTTGCCTCGATTACCCGGGGCGATTATTCCAGGATTGGTTACTTGGCTTTGACGGAAGGGATTCCTTGATGTCATCGTGCAGGATGTGGGCCAGCCAGCTTTCACTTATCCACCCTTCCCCTCCCCCCTCACCCACGACTGTTCTACATAGCTGCTCAATTTCCCAAGCCACCTCCTCCTCCGTTAGAAACTCTTTTTCCGGCACTTTGGATATTGTGATTATAAACCCATTGATAGAGCTTTTGTTTTCTACAGAGATTATGAGGCAACATCATCTAAAGCTTACCAACGATTAAATAATGAATTTTTAGATCAACTGAAACTTTTCAGACTTTGTTCTATTGATCTGTGTTTATTCTCTGATTCGTGGGTTATGTTTATCTATAGACAAATATACCTAACGTGCAAAACTGATTCTGATTGCTCCTTGCGAATTCAGTATGTCGCTTAGCGCGACATATCCGCGCAGTCTGCGTCGCAAAGAATTTTGTCATCTAGGAGGAAAAAATTATGTTTTTCTGCCTTTGGACTTACGGACATAACCAACGAGCTCTGGCATTATGGCAATTTTCGACAAAAACGGATGATTCCGAAGGCATGAGGCTGATCGTTGTAAAACTAAATCCAAACGCCAATGTTTAATTTCAATTTCCTTAGCGCGACAAAGTGACTTAAAAACGACAAACAGCTTGAGATGTTGGTAAAAAAAACTGTCCCGTTGTCAATTTGACGAGAGAAATAGGACAAAGAGAAAAATCTCCACACTCTTAAAAGAAAACTGCGGTAGTACTGATTTGATAGTCTGAACTACCTGCTAGCCCGGAACCGAGTATTCAGATCGTCACAAATACTAGATCATGTGGCCACGGGCACTCGAGCAGGTTATATAAGGCAAATTGTGGTCATTTTTCTGAGAAATTTTATGGCATCTAAGAAATGCACCAATGTTAGGTATCAGCGGTTTTTGCCAGTGGTGAAATAGTAAGCAGACGAATTTCCAATACACTTTTAACCTGTCAATCGGATTCATTCCTCAGAAATGAAAGTCACAACCATTCACTAACGCTCCTTGATCACCTGAAACGAAAAACTCGTCGTATTCCTTAGCCTTGCAGTAAGAAGTCGCAATGGAGTTTACATCGACAGTCAAACAGCAAGAACTAAACCCTTTAATGAAAAATTCTGAATGTAGTTACACACCACTGTTTGGGGCCATCATCATAAATTACGATCCACTTATTAAGTTTTCATGAAGAAAAGTATTTCAGTGACTGTAATTGATAATTATGGATTTGATCGGTGTTTTTCAATCAGCACACTCCGCTTTAGAAAGTGAGATTAATTAACAGGATACTGTCTCAAAATTACAACCTCCTGCGGATGTAATGAGCTTGGTTTCACGCGAGATTTTATCATTTATATTTTCACGCGAGATTTTTCTAAAACTTCGTTGAAATGCTCCAAAAAGGGTTTGAAAGGCTATGTTGCATTCGAGTACTTGTACAATGTCAGAAAAATTACGGCACATACTTGAATTTGAAAAGCTCTGTTATTTGGGGATAGCCCCCTGACGTACTTTTGAGCGCTCCAAAGTGTAATTTGAATTTTTCAGCCTGCAGCTTGACATGGTGGCGAAATTCCATTGAGTGTTAGTTGTTACCTCCCAAGCGACGTCCCAAATGTTGACAAAAATGACAACGTAAATAACTACTGCAGGAAATCATTTGATTGAAATAAATTGCGATCACAGAGCAAAGACCAATGAAATGATTTTTATAGCTGGTTTGAAGGCTTGGAGACATTCTGTACGTGCGTCAAACTAAGTATATTGCAGTAAAGGGATTATGGTGAACTTGCCCCATTGCAGGTTCGCCTCTTAATACCCTTTTCGAGTTCGCCGCCTAACGTAAAAGAAGTTCGCCCCCACCTTTATCAGTTCGCCCCCAAATCTCTCGACTTCTTTCCCTACCACAGAACCATATTTTTTTTCATATTCAAGTCGTGATATTTTTGCGACCAAGATGATTTTTTCACATGCAAATCCAGCCGTGTTAAAAATGCACGACTTATGCATGAGTAATGCGAACCCGCTGCGTTACAACGGTCTTAATCTAACGAGTTTCACACAATTTTGTCCTTTTTTGCGCGGCAAAATTTAAGAACTAGTTATCTCGACTTGCCTTCGAACTTCTCACTAGCCCAAAAACTTCAACAGCATTACAAACGAGTCTAATGAGTTGGGGGCGAACTGGTGAAGGAGGGGACGACCTCGCTTAAAATTAGGGCGAAAACGTCATTAAAAGATAAAGGAAACGTTTCTCCCTTAATGATTGATTCCATTTTAATAAGTTTGTGCCCTTAACTCGCCGAACTTTCGAGTAGCTTGAACACGACAATAAAATACGCTTACTGTGGACCAGTACTTTGAAGTTCATCGTTGGTATGTTCTACCCTAACTTACCTTGAACAAGAAACAAATTCAGAGCTAAAGAATCTCTCTTGCTGGCTAAAAGCCAATAACCTTAGCTTAAATGTAGCGAAAACTGAGTTTATAGTCATTGGCTCTCGCCAGAAAATTCTTGCCGAACACTATGACGATATAAGCATCAAATTACTAGACCAAGTTGATCACGCTAAATTTTTAGGTGTAGTTATCGACAATCCGCTTTCCTGGTCTAACCATGTTGACGGAATTTTAAAGGCTGATTACGATAATGGCTAAAACCTGCTTCTCGAAATACTTAAATGGGATAGACTAGAAATAAGGAGAAAGAAACAAAAAGCGACAATGATGTTTTAAATCCCTAAACGAATTAGCTCCAATGTACTTGTGGGCCTTTTTAACGAGCGAAACACAAACTATGACTTGTGTAACTCTTTTTGTGAACTGACTTTGCCAAGGCCGCGTACTGATTACTTAAAACGCAGTCTGTGTTAGTTACATCGGTACCTTTTGTGGAACTCGTTCCCTGAGAGTGTCAGAGGAATCAGATCAATGGGTAAATTTAAAAAGCGAATAATATTATTATGTATTTGAGTCATTAGATTCTCACTCAGCAATCTTGTAAAACAATATTTTGATAGTTTTTAAACCAATTTAATTTTGTAAATAGATAGATTGGGACGCTATTGTTTTTACTGAAATTTTTTTTTCTACTACTACTGTTATCTAATCCGATGGTATGTGAGTTAGTACTTTACTTAAAACCTTGTGCTTTTAGAAAAAGCACTGGGTGACTGTGTAAAATGGGAAACCAAATTCGTGAAAGCTTTCATGACGGAGAAGCTATAAAAGTCAACAGTTGCTCTCAGGTTATGCTTGGGCACAACCCTGATGTAGGTTAAGTTTGGACAATGTATTTTTACTTCATTATGTGGCCAATGAATGGGAATTACATCTATCGTAATGATACGATTTAGCGCCCTCCTTCAAATAAGTGCCCTGTCTCTAATAAGTGCCCTCGGCCCTCGAATTTGTTTTTGTTAATGAGCCTCCCTATTCTATTATGCGCCCCTACTGAGTAAGCAGCCTCATTGCAATGAGCACCCTATACCAATAAGCGCCCCTATTCTGCTTAAGTGATAGCACTGCTAGAAACTGTTACATTGCATATTGAGATCAACTGTGGTTGATCTTCGTTTAATTGCTCTCTTAGAGCCTCAATACAAAAACAGTGGCCTTCTTCTCAGTCTCTCAACTATTATGTCGATGTGAATGCACACTTCCTTCAAACGAATAATCTCGTCAAAATATTTTGCGGCGATTGCCCAGCCTTTTGTTTTAGCCAAGACAGCAAGTCGTTTTCCATTTTCTTTATCCTTTTTAGATAAACGTCAAAATTTTCTTTTGCACATGCCCTGTCCCTAATAAGCGCCCTGTTTCAAAAAAAAGCACCCTTCCTTTAAGTAGCCAAAGTTAATAGGCGTCCCAGGCGCTACGTCTAATCATTACGGTATTTGAATCCTTTCTTCTTATTGTAGCACTTCACATCCTTCTCCTGCATGAACTACTCCAACTTGCTTCAGTGGTCCGCATAAACTGTGCCACGAATAACAATATCATGAGCGCTTTCACTTCACACTAGGATTCTTGGTAAAGAAGGTTATCAAATGTCACGGTCTCACTTACGAAGTGAAAGACGATAGGTGAAGGTAGCGATAACGACCACGCACGAGAACAAAGTTCGTTCGCACGTCATTCTTGTTTGTGACCAGGCCGGCTACTTGCTAAAATGCTGATACAAAGGCGTGTGTAAGCTTTTCTAAATGTACGTGCCTCCAATGAGTCGATCTGGCATTGCAAACGCATAGTTCTCCGGACTTCTTCACGGCCGGTCGCCCCAATGAGAGTCACCTTGTCAAATGGCCTATCTACAGGACGCATGACAATTGGCAACATCGAAAAAAATCCTTTCTAGACAGTTAGCAAGTTTATCTCCATACCTGAATTGAAGCCAAGCACAATTTTGCAAATCCTCTTTAAAGACCTTTACTTCCCATCTTCGGTCTCGTTACCGGGTTGTAGGAATTACGGGTAGCAGATTGCGGGTGTCAAAAGGTTTCTGAACAGAGTGAGCAGAGTTTTTCCATCTCCCCCATGACTACAAGTTCCTCTAAACAAGGCAAAGTAATGACCACTCTGAGCCAATCCTCTCCAATCGAATGCTTGAACAGGAGGACTTCATAATAGATTTACCATATCAGAGGTGAAATTACTTTAAAACAACACTTGTCTTGCCATAGTTTCCAGTTCCCCGCGATCTCTCCTTTTCTCATCTTGAATGCCACGGAGGCATAATGTAGTGAAAAATCCTCGACGAAACCTCTGATAACGTGTCACCTGAATTCGAACCGAAGCTTTCAACGCTATCAAACATTTGTACCCAATTTTTTTTTAAACCAATTTTGAACTATTCAACCAAGAGAGATAACAAGGCAACATTACGTTAAAGAGGATAAACCACACAAAGAAGTTCACCGATCAAGGTCTTAGTCCCATTGATTTGATACCGATAAAAGAACGTGTGAGAAAAAATACATCACACTGGTCACCTACATAGGTAATAAAAGCTGAGGCTAGGAATATAAAGCTGCAGAAAGTTGAGACATGTTGTGTCCGTTTGAATGTTTCGCACAAAGCACTAGAAGAAAACGGTGCATGATGAAAGATTCTCGAGTTCTGTTTAACAATTGGTTCATACGTCAGCTTTATATATATTCACGTTCTTCGATCGCGTCCCTTCAGGGACGATAAATTCGGTTTTACAAAAGAATTGCCGGAAAAAAATATGATCGCATAAAAGAAAAACACTAAACTACTAATTTTTTAAAAAACTAGATTTCTAAAATGGAAACAAAAGGTAAAAACAGTCTCTATAGTCTTGCAATGTCACACTTGACCGGTCAAGTCTTGTTGTTGTCAAGGAATCCCTGGCTCGCTCGCCCACCACAGCCTTGTTGCCATGGGGAAATTTCTCACGTGACCGATTGCTGCAAAAGGCCTATTGTTTTATAATATTTTCAACCCGATGGCAATTTTTTTCTCGAGGGATTTGTTTGCTGACGTCATGAGCATGCACAATAGGAATACGAAGCACGCTCACGCAACTGAATTTGATTAGACAAATTTACTAGCTATGTTATAATTAACCTTAAAGAATAACTTTGAACTGGCTGGTACTTATGAGTTTAAGTTTGTGTAAATTAGAAAGTTTTTACTGATACACCGGTTATCTTTGGATTATTATTATAATTTTTTTCATAATATAGGTCTAATTACGACCTCCCGCTAAAAGATTGTCTATTCCTATTCCTCAATAGATCCCCAAAGATGTTAAGGCTTTAAGCGCTTGCATGATCAGTTTCGTCTCCATTCCGTCACCGAGAGCGACAATCTTACTGTCTAAATGGCTATTTATCTTGAGCATCCCGTCATGATGCTCGACTAAAGGCGCTCACAAAGTCATATTATTTTTGTCAGTGACGCCGTACTTTCCACAAACTAGAGTGCCTGGTGTATGTTATGGAAATCATCGAGGAACAAAAGTTGAGGTAACATGATGAGTCACAATCGCCATGAGAAAGTTAAATTATGGTCAAAAAAATATCTGAAAAAATTTGCAATTTTGCCAAAGGTAACACATGAATCAAGAGTACGATACCAAGCTGGTGTGAACTTTCAAGATCTGAGCGAAATAGTCTAAGCTGCTGTTACTTTAAATGGAAAGGTCCTGTATCATGACAGACGAATCAAAATCAACCAAAAGAGACCAATGAACTGTTAAAAATTTGGAAATCAAACGATGTAGCACGGAGCTGACCAATTAAAGGGCCGAACTTTATTTATTCAAATAACACGTGACTATGTACGTGCTTGATTCCGTTTGATAACTTACGCCCACGTTTATAAAACATTTGTCTCAGAAGATGACATTATTTCTTTCGAAAATCTCATTTACCCGGCTGATCACGCTTAATGACGGGTAAATTTTCACAATGTGCTCACCGTTACTGTATGCACGATGAAAGAGACGCTAGATTTTTTTGTTTTTGTTTTTTTTTGTAACAGAAAGAATTGATGGTTTCTAATTTCGCAGACTTAGATCAACATTGCTTGATGGTTTTCACCAGGCATGTACGGTTCCTTTGCTATCATTCCTGTAAGCAACACCTCATGGGTTCGGGAGGAGTCAGCTCAGCATCTATGCACCCTTTCTTCCTCCCATTTCATCCCAACACTTACCTGTGTAAGTTGTAGACCTTCATCTTCTTTTGGTCCCTTTGAACAATTATAAAATCAAAGTTCAATAGTCTTACTTACAGCGTCATAAAGGAATAGGAGGATTTAATTCCGCTAAAAGCTTCTGATGATAGATTCTTTAATTGGTTGTGAGACAAGTCCCTAAAATCAACAATAACAAAAAAATGTAAGCTACAAACCATGGGATAACGTTCCGCATAATGAATAAAAATGTTTTACTACATCTTGATATGATTTGACTGGCTAGGGTTATTTTTGTATCATGGAATGTATCTTCATTAACTAAAATTTAACTTGGCTTTAACCGCACTGAAGCTGTTTATTGATGTAAACTTATCCTGGGGCTGAATAATATTGTTTACTTCTGAATGACGTAACATCTACTGATCGAACCAAAAGTAACAATTTCAAAATCACGAGACGGACGATTTTCAATTAATTTGGTGGAGTTGAAAGGAAATTTTAAATTAGGGAAGTATTAAAAAGAATATTAAATCAACTGTGCGTGCCTTCCTTTAACTAACGAATGGTCCTTCATTTAAACATTTTAAGCTGTAGAGCACAATCCTTTATTTCAAAATTATATCCAACTGCAACGAAGTAGAGTACAAATAAGGCGCGAAAAGAGCACAAGTGAATCACAAATATCCGGCCTGCGGTATTGTACAGTTGGTTATTTTGTACTGTAAAAAAAAATGGCTTGTTTAACCGGTCGGCTGCACGCGCTTCGCTTCTCTAACCGCTTTACTTTTCCCGCCTTTTAAAAAATGAGTAGAGACACTTGGCAGAAGAAAAAAAACTAGATAATAAATAACTTATTAGGCATTTTGGTGTGTAGTACTGTTTAGTGTTTTTTTTCGTTGCGCATGTTTTATACATTTTTTATACTTGATACTGGTGCTGCATAAAAAGATTTATGCATCTCCCATTCATTACCGAAGGGTGATTTTTCGGGCGAATTAAACACGATAAACGGTAAGGTAAAAGTTTAACCTTCTACCTGATCTATTTATCACAACGTAACAACAGTTTGGGAAGACAGTGAAAACACGCATGACCGGTGCAAAGGTCAATCATAATATCGCAACGCAACAGTAACTAAGTAGTGTCACGAATCAGCCCTAAGCTAATGTGAACAACATCTTTGCTGATAACAGCCGGTCTTTAGCAGATTTGCAGCCATTGGCAAAAGGCTTCTCGTTCTTTGAATGATACGCCCCGCCTGTACTATCTACATGCCTCACATGCCTACGCGTGGTTCTAAATACTCCTGTCGTACAACGCAAATGAAGATATTCGTGCTCCCCATTTAGACACCCATGGCCTAATTATTACTGAGTGCCAAGTTGTCCGCCCAGTTGTCTCCTCTACCCGTCCAAAATACCTCGCACGAATTCGTGTTCAGGGTGTGCTACTCGGGATGTGATTGGATAAGTCAATTGTGCGAAAATATACTTATTGCAACAACAAAGAATTTCGACGCGAGATGAGGACGAATCTCGTTCATACTCATTGCTTTTCCTTGGTCTTTTAATGAGCGTGCCTATTTGAGAACACCGCGTTAAGACTATGTCTATCACTGAATGGTAAGGCAGAATTCTCTAGTCACCCACTAACTCTTACCGTTCCTTGTTCATCGATCGATCATCGATCCTTGATCGTCAGATCCAACCTTGATAGGGAACTTTTACATTTGATTTTAGCGTTCCATTCCTTACGGCTGAGACTTAATTCTTGAACGTTATCTGTTACTATTCTTTTAATATACGTTTTTCCGTTTCTCGTAGTTCAGCTCCTGGGGTGATGACTATTTTCAACTTGTTCTTCATGAAAGTCCTGCTCAAATAATTTATCAATCTGACTGCCCTTTCCCAGTCGGAGAACCTTGACACGCAGTCGATGCGGCTAAAATTCTTCCTGACTGCAGTCGTGCGCACAATAGCCTCAACTTGAGGTTCTCCTATCTGAATATCAAGACTTTCTCCGCCTACAAATGGAAATTTCTCTCCCATAGGAATACAGGCCCTCTGAGACAATTAGATTTGATTAGTTCGTCGTCATTTCCTCGGCACCTCCCTGAGCCGTGATCGGCTGGAATATTCTTGGCGTTAATGTATCGAGAATGTGTTCATAAGTTCAGAGTTTGACTGAAGAGCAGCGTGAGGCTGGAAAGGAAAATGTTCACCGAAGCACAGGCTAATACTGCGAAATCAAATTTGTTGGTTCTTTTTTTTGATAACTTTAGAGTCGACTTAGTAATCCCAGTGACAAAGAAGTATGTGTGAACGCTCACCGAAGCACAGTTTAAGATTTAAACTGGTCGAAAACGGGCCCTCCTCCAACAGGGATACAAACAATAAAATCTTGCCCTTTATAATAACACAATACTATCCAACATTTCCACACCTTAAAGAAATCCTCACGAACAAGTGGCACCTAGTACAGCAACAATCGTTGCTAAGAGAAATCCTCAAATAACCGCCGTTACTACCATACAGAACGAGGCGTTCACTCAGAAATACTCGTGAGAACAAAAATATAACAATGGAGATTCGTATAAACACTTGTGCAGAGAAAACTGGACGTACTACGGAATCATTCAGTCCTGTCAACCTCAATTTACACGGGAGCATTAATTAAGCCCATTTCTAAAGTAAATATATATTTTTATGATCCCGCCTATACGAGTCCTATCCTCTATTCCGCCTTCGAAAAGGATCGTATCCCGGTATTGCCTTCCTATTTTCATCCCGCATCACGCCTTTACAGATCTCGTATCCCACATCCTGCCTCGATTTTAAGCCTCATCCCACACCCCGAAAAACATGTGTTGACCTTGAGCGTTGAGTTCAACCCACCATCTTAGAATCTCATCTTCTAAAAGAAGGCATAGTGACTTTACTCTTCGGAGATCTTACACACCATGCTCCACTTTCAACCTCACTCGCCTTCGTTCAGCAGCTAGTGGCGACAATAGTTCGAGTCACGACTTAAACAACAAATAGTTGTACTTTGAAGATGGAACCATGGCAGCCATTCCAATCTTGCTCAGATTAAGTGCGTATCCAGTCTTCATCAGACAACAACAACAGCTACTCATCTGACTGTGTGCACGCTGAATGCTCGCTCTATTGCCACCAAATCTGCATTATTTGTTGATTCCTTCTATTAATGTAATGCTGACTTATTTGTAGTCACTGAAACCTTGTTATCGGATAACGATTCTGTAATTTGCAATGCGATGACTTCACCTGCCTTCGAGCTATTTATAGTTGCCCCGAAAGGGCTCGTGAAATCATGGGTACACTTCTTCCTTTTATTTTTTTAACAGGTTTATTGGGTATGACTCCTATAATAATAATAAAATAATACAATGTACGATAACAATCGAAAATACAGGACACAGCAAGAACAATGAAGGAGAGAGCAAAGCAGACAAAAACAGTCGTGGACCTATTAGGCCTGATGTGAAAGGGACACAAAGACCCGTGTGAGGCACCGCCCGTGAAATAAAAGAAGGAAACAAAATCATGAACATTGTGATCGGTAGCACCATTCAGACATTTGAACAAGAAAACGAGGAAATTTGACATTTAAAAGAACTAAAACGAGATTAAAAAAATAAGCTGCTTTTTGGTCGGTTTTTTGCGAACTCTAATTTCGTCTAAGAACGTCTTTTGAATTTTCCGACTATTTCGTCTCTACCAAATCATCACGACTTAGACTTTTCATAATAAATCGTCGACCGTCCTTTAAGAACCAATCCTGTGACTATTGTCGGTTTTGTTGAGGAATTTTCAGACTTATTGGAACCTATCATTTTATCTCGTGATCCTCTTTTCTTAAGTTTCGATATCTGCGTTGATGATCACAATAACACGGCGGCTTGTCATTTCTTTGATTTATTGGAGTCGATATCATTAACTCAACGTGTTTCGGAATCAACAAATGAACTGGGCCACGTACTGGACCTGATAATTACGCGGAACTCGGATAACTTTATCAGGAGTCAACGTATGCTTATTTTCGGATAATCTGACACTGCTCTTCAAACTGAAAGCAACTCGACCACCATTAACCATGTTTCATTTAGGAAGCTGCGATAAATTGATATGGACGCATTTCTTACGATGAAAAGTATCGAACACTAGGTAAGGGACATCCGTTCATGGATGTTGAACGATAGACCGAGTTCCTCATTATTGGGACACCACAATAGGGGAGAATTGGATAACTGTCGGTGCTCGTGTTGGTGACTCGAACATCAAATCTGTCCCCATCACTAGCGGTAAAATCTCTGTGTCTGGTTTGATTCCAGGCTGTCTATGCCATCACACGTCACAAATATACGCAGCTTTTCACTTGACGTCTACGATATTCACCTCATTAGGAAATATCTCTCACAACAATCAACTGAGGCCTTCATGAGTGCGTTCATTACAACCCGAATATTCTACTGCAACAGCCTTCTGTATGTATCACCGGTTTGTTTTAATACCTAAAGTGCAGCGGATAAAGAATGCTTGGGCTAGACTGATTTTTAGAGAACAAAAATTTTGCCATCTAACATCGCTTATTTTTTAATTACGTTGGCTACCGATAACAAACAGATTGGAGTTTGAAATGGTTCTAACTACTTTTATGGTTCGTAAAATTAAAAAATTTTGGGCTCCTTCTTACCCAACTATGATCTCAGAATTTCTAATAACAGATTCCTTGTTATTAGAGTCTGAAGCTAGCCTGTAGGTTCAAAATTTTTACCGTTCTGTTTAAATTCTTGAATGCACCTCCTCTGAATAAAGGGGGTGCAAATACAATCGAAATCGCACTTTTTTAGATGGGCATTTTTAATCAGAGCGTTTTATTGCAATTCAAATTTCTCTGTCAGTTATAATGATGTCTTTGTGGTAACCTTTCCTTCATATTCCCTTCTCTTGATAGCTTTATTTGATTGTAATATTTTAACTCTTAAACTGTGATGCGCAATTGAAAATGTTATGGAATTTGCGCATCTAGATTCATTATCATTATCATTATCATTATTATTCTCCTTATCATCGTTAAAAACGCCCCAGTATTATTATTGCCATGGTGTAGCTTTGTTAATCAGATATTCTAGGAGTAAGTGTTGCCACGCTCATGTCTGAGTGCTATCCACCAAAGGAGGAGCAATACTCCGACACACAATCGCTTCCTGCCATCTTGGAATCGAGTAGTGGTACAAGGTAAAGACGATTATTGACTTTTTTCTTGATATGATGTCAAATCCGCTGGACTGAATAAACTGTGTTGCCTTTGTTTAAATTCCTCTTGTTACCCAGCGCGCTAGAGTGTCTTTCCAATTCGGGAAGGAACGTCAGTTTTGGGTAAAAAACTTACATATCATTTAATCCAGTGCGACGGTACCACAGCTCAAATAATCAACGCAACTAAAGAAGTTTCTTGTGTTTACAATCAAGCCGCACTTTCGCATTACCGGAAAGGGGTTTAAAGGGCCAGAGCAGGATAAACTTCGACACCGTAAGCAATGCAGAAAGAAGAAAACATTTTCGCTATCTATTTCTGTTAAGAGAACCAAGCCAAAATAAAAGATGGGGAAATACTCAAACATACCCTTCAAATATGCTGATGAACGAACTAGAGTTGAGCTATCGATGGAACAGTGGCTGACACTGTAAAAAGATGGTTTCGTGCTTCGTTTCAAAATCTATATATTACAACAGCTGATTCGGACAGTTTCTCTTTTTGAAAATTTCGATAAAAAGCTCCACCACAGACATGTTCTATCGACTGGAATCGTTCGTACGCGGCATTTTGCAAAAGCGTTCTATCGGTTTGAAAGAAACCTCGATACAACGTGCTTATTTATTCACGTATTTTGCAAAAAAAGCAAGTCTTCGAAGCGACCGAAAGAAAAGAAAAGAAAGAAAGGGGAAGAAAACCAATTTACTAAAAGAAAAACCCAAAGTTGCGTATTCAGTGGCTTTGATGTTAACATTTCTCTCGGCTGAGAATGAAAATCGACAACTGGAAGATTTGCCACTGGCCGATTTTGGCTGTTTACCTGAAAGACTTCTGTCTGTAAGGACAAAGTCAATAAATCGGAATTTTGTAAATCGAAAATTACGACTAGTGTCGTTTTTGTAGTCATGATTCAACGCATTTTTCCATCTTAAGAGTCAGCGCCAACGTACTCTACGATTGTTATTCAAGGATTGTCGATTCATTTATTTTCATTCATTAATGAAGTCAGCTTTTCTTCCCAGTAAAGGGCTATTGTGTTTATGTGATAAACAAAATAATACATGATTGCTTGTAGATATGGAGTTTCTCTTCTCTTGTTCAACTCGACATCTTACTCATTCGTTGCGCTCACTCGTGAACTATCGAGTTAAATATTCGAAGAGAAATTCCATATCTACGCGCGCCCATGTATTATTCTCTATTAACCTAAGGCAGAATAGCATTGTTTATTTGCATTTTCTGAGGTTGTTACTATCTGCACATCCAAGTAGAGGTAATGATTTCAAAACCATGAGACACAATTTTTCGATTACTTGAACGAATATCCTAAACTGAACAACAACAAGACCGAATACCTCATTATTGGGACACCACAAAAGGGGAAAATTGGATACCTGTCAGTGCTCGTGTTGTTGACTCGAACATCAAACCTGTGCCCATCGCTAGCAGTAAAATCTCTGCGTCTGATGTGATTCCAGGCTGTCTATGCCAACACACGTCACAAATATATGTAGCTTTTCATTTCTCACAACAATTAACAGTCAACAGAGGTCCTCATTGGTGCGTTCATTACAACCCGAATGGGCTGGTGCAACAGCTTTCTGAATATATCAGCAGTTTTTTTTATACCTAAGCTGCAGCGGTAAAGAATGCTCGGGATTGGTTTTTAATTACATTGGCTTCTGATAAGAAAAAGACTGGAGTTTAAAATACTTCTAACTACTTTTATGATTCGTTAAACTAGAAATTTTTAGCTCCTTGTAGTTTATCCTCCTTGTCTTTTAATAACATAGGTAACCAGGTTTTTCTTGGCCTTAAAATCTAACAGATCACTATGTAGCCTTGTTCAGCACCATTTCCTCTCCGCGCGCCTCTTTTCCTTTTTTGCAGACTTTACTCCATCATTGAACCAGGGAACAGTTGGTCTTTTAGTTACGGTCTTAGTGATGGCTGGTGTATGGTTGTCAAGCACTGATTTGAGTGTGTTGTTATAGGCATTAACCAGACTATCGAGGTTGTATGAAAGAAGGTTTTTCCAGAGATCGGTATTAGAAATCTCGTCCCGTAGGAGCTTCTTATTGATAGACCTAATTTTCCTGAGAGTTATATGCGATCTTTTAAGGGCAGGTTTGCACACTTGAAATATCAAGCTGGTCAGACAATCTTGTAATAATAAGATCAAGGGTGTACCCGCTGATGTGAGTGGGAGCGGTAACATGCTGCTTTAGACCTGTACTCTCGAGTAATTCGCGCATTCTCACCGCGTCAGCGTCAGCTTCCACGTCCATTTGTATGTTAAAGTCTCCAGTAATTAATAGATGGCTTGGGCAAAAAAACTGCAGATTCGAGAAATGCTGAGGACTGTTCGAAGAAGACACTTGTGGTGACGGGATGTGCGTCAGAGTATGGTGTTCTGTAGATGATAGTAAGGTGGATCTGGTCAGTTTCAGACTTAATATCCTACTCAGAGTACTCAAATGATCGCAGTTCAGCGGTAGCTCCTTTTTTCACAGTTAGGTTGTCCCTGAACAGTACTTCAGTCCCTCCCCCTGTTCGACTAGTTCGTGGATAGTCTAGAAGTTTGTTCAGAAGGCGTTCAGAGTGTTCGCGAGGCTGACTCCATCGGATACAACCATGTTTCTGTTAGAGCAACCACATCTGGTTTGTACTCACAAACAAGATCGGTAAACTCGCCAGCTTTGTTATTCAAGGACTGTGCATTGAGTAAGCAAAAGTTCAAGTCGATAGAGTGGTGATCTTGAGTCATGTTGCCGTTAGATCGAGTTAGTGGCCTCAGAATGTTGCTATAATGTACCAGTTCGCATCAAAGGCACACGCAGAGTCGCTGAACTCGCATCCATCAGATTCCCAAGGGAACGGATCAGACTGACACAGAAGGCCAAGGGAGATGCAAAGGAGGATACAGAATCCACAGCACAGAGCATAACATCCGCTCTCTTGACAGACGGCGCCAACAGGCTACTAGAGCAGATTAAGACCAACATCCAACGAGTCTTCAACACTACCAAAGACAGACATAAGCAGAAGTTTGAAAAACTCACTCCAGAAAAACAGGCGATTGTGTCACCGGTTGACACACCGTATGTTGACAAAGCCAACTGGGTGGTTAATTTATCTTCTAGGTCCCTTAGCGATGCCGAGAAAGCCCTACTGAAGAAAGGACTGACTATTCGCTGTAACTCTTGCGAATATTCCTGCCACAGAGGTCATCGCCAAGGTCGAAACAGCCGTAAAACAACTCGACGCTGAACAAGCAGATACTGTCAGAAGAGTTGTTAACGGTATCCTTCAACAGGCGGAACACCAGAGCCTAACATCACGAAGGAGATGCGAGATTAATTTAAAAGCCTGAAAGAAGACGAGTCCATCATAGTTCTCCCAGTGGACAAAGGGCGCGCTAGCGTAGTCATGGATACCGACACCTACCAAATTAAGATGTCTACGCTTATTGGGAACGGACCGTACCAGCTCCTCAACAAAGATCCGACAGACCGTCTGACCCGCAAGTTGTCCGAAAAGCTGCTTACCTTGAAGCAAAGCTAATATCTACCAGAGGCCGTTTACAACAAGATCAGACCCCGACACAAACAGCTGCCTAGAATCTACGGTTTACCGTCCGGCTGCAGGACGTTTAGTCACTTTAATTAAAGCTAGTTGTTTCTTGCAGCGATTCTTTCGACTGAGAAAAGAGTCGCTCTTTCTTCACGCTTGAAGCGTAATTATCTCGTAAAGAAATCTGTCAAAACCTTGAGACTCATAAAATAATCCAATTCTTTTCGCCGACCGTGGCACTGTTTACAAATGCAAGCAGAAACCGCGTGGACTATCGCAAGCACGATGCTAATCGAACATCGTCCTCTTCTTACTCTGTACAAAGAAATCGCTCAGATTTTTTTTCCTATATCCTGAAAGCAAAATATATATTTGAAATCGGTCGCTGAATTGCAAATTTACCCGAAAAATGGAAAATGAATTAACTTCAGTTTTGTTGTTTATCTCGATAGCCTTCTTGCTAGCACGTGCCACTTCGCAAACAAATATTATCAAATGACATTATTTTGCATAAATTGGAGTGGCGTCACGGAACACGATTAGTGTCAGGTTTCCGTAGACGTTCCCTCGCTTCCGTTTCACCTTGGAGAGAGGGTACGGCTACGCGTAGGCTAGGGTGTCAAATGGTTTTTTTAACATAGAGCGAGCGCAATTTTTTCATAATAGATTTCCCATATCAAAGGTGATATGACTTTAAAATAACACTTAACACATTATTTCCAATTCTCCGCGATGTCTCCTTTTCATCTCTTGAATACCACGTAGGCATAATGTCGTTCAACATCTTGAACAGCGAAACCTCTGACAGCAGAACGCTTAAATTCTAACCGGAGCTTTCTACGCTATCAAACATTTGTACTCAGTTTTTTTGGACAAATCTTGAACTATTCCGTCAAGAGATATCACAAGGTAACATTACGTCAAAGAAGGTAAACCACAAAAGAAGTTCATTGATCAAGGTTTTAGTCCGATTGAGTTGATACTAAAAAAGAACGCGTGACAAAAAAAAAAACCATCACACTGGTCACCTACAGAGGTTATAAAAGCTGAGGCGAAGAGTAAAGTCGAGCACATAAAAAATTAAAGCTAACTCAGTTATTTTAAGGAAAACAAAGCAATAGAAAGATGAGACATGTGTCCGTTTGAACGTTTCACACAAAGCACTAGATGAAAACGGTGCCTTATGAAAGACCCTCAAGTTCTATTGAACCCTTAAAAAATTACTTTGAACGGTCTAATAATTATGAGTTTAAGTTTTTTTTTAAAATTAGAAAGTTTTCACTGTTACATCGACTATCTTTGGATCATTATTATTATTTTATTTATCATGAAGGCTTAATTACGACCCCCCACTAAATTTGTTCTCCATTCTATCACCGAGAGCGACAATCTTACTACCTAAATGGCTATTTATCTTGAGCATCCAGTCATGGTGTCCAACTAAAGGCGTTCAGGAAGTCGTATTGTTTCCGTCAGTGACGCCGCACTTTCCACAAATTATAGTGCGTGTGTATGTTGTGGCAATCATTGGGGAACAAAAGTTGGGGTCACGTGATGAGCCGCATTCTTCATGATCAAGTTATATTAATGTGAACTTTCAAGATCTAAGCGAAGTAGTCTGAGTTGCTCTTTCTATAAATCAAGAGACCCTGAATTATGACGTTCAACCAAAAGAGACTGATGAACTGTTATAAATATGGAAATCAAACGATAGATATCCCAGAGCTGACCAATTAATTATAAAGAGCCGAACTTTATTCATTCAAATAACACGCGACTATGTACTTGATTCCGTTTGATGACTTACGCCCACGGTTACAAAACGTTTGTCTCAGAAGATGACATTATTTCTTTCGAAACTTCCTTTTAACCGGACAATCGCGCCCAATGATTGGTAAATGTTCATGAGGTCCTCGCCATAACCGGATACACGATAAAAAAAAAAACAACGACAACAATAGTTTTTTTTATGATAGAAAGAATTGATGGATTCTAATGTTGCAGACTTATATCTACATCGCTTGATGGTTTTCATCACATATGTCCGGTTATATTGCTGTCATTCCTGTAAGCAACACCTCATGGGTTTGGGAGGAGTCAGTTCAGCATCCATGCACTCTTTCGTTCTATTATTTCATCCCGACACTTACCTGGGTAAGGTGTAGACCTTGATCTACTTTTGGTCCCTAAAACAATTATAAAATCAAAGTTTAACAGTCTTACTTACAGGTTCAGAGAAGCATATCGGGAGAAGCTGATGCCAGTAAAAACTCCTGAAGATAGATTCTTTAATTGGTTGTTGGACAAGTCCCTATAATCAACAATTACAACAACAAAGTGTAAGCTATTACACAGAGGATTATTTCCTGCTTAATGAATAAAAGTGTTTGACTTCATCTTGATGTGATAGGGGCTATTTCATATTTCTTCAGTGACTCTCCAAATTAAATTTAACTTGGCTTTGACCGCACTGAGCTGTTCACTTATGTAAACCTATCTTGTTGCTGAATAATATTATTTACTTAGTATTTTGTGGAGATGGTAACACCTGCTAATCTTACTAAAAGAGACAATTTCTCAATCATGAGAAAGACGATTTTCGTCTAATTGAGTGGAGTTGAAATGATATTTTAAATTTAGGGAAGTGTTAAAAAGAATATTAAATCAACTACGCGTGCTCTCTTTAACCTCCGAGTTGTCTTTCATTCAAACATTTTAAGCTGTAGAACACAACCGTTTATTTCAAAATTATATTCAACTGCACAAAGTAGAGTACAAATATGGCGCGAATGGAGCACAAGTGAATCACAATTATCCTACGATATTGTACAGTTGGTTATTTTGTACAGTAAAAAAACCTGTTTAACCGGACGGCGGCACGCGCTACGCTTCTCTTTCCGCTTTGCTTTTCCCGCCTTATAAAAAATTAGCAGAGAAACTCGGCAGAAAAAGCAGTTGGATAATGAACAACTTATTACACATTTTGGTGTGTAGTATTGCTTAATGGTCGTTTCTTTTAAAATCTAGGGCTGTACAACAATATATCTCAATTGAATATAGCTTAGTTCTGGTTCATCGATTTGAAGTGTCTCCTAAGAAATATTGGTTGTATTGGTAACGCAGTAAATGATCATGTAGTTTGACTTTTCTCTCATAGGAGATGTTCCAGTTTTTTTTACTTGTCTTGAGACAAACTCATATCATGCAATCGGTCTGCGTAGATAGTCATGATAGTCCATCGCGGTCTGACTATGTGGTCAGAAAGATATAGTTTTGTTTGCTGAGCTTCATTTCAAAACCTAGATAAAACTCGGGTAGTTATAGACTAAAAAAAATCTTTGTTGGCTTATCCTTAATGATAGTAAAGTTCAGATGTAACACGCACTGGTTGAAAGAAGGATGTTACTAAAAGCAGAAATGGAGAATGGGGAATGGGGAATGGAAAAATGAAAAGGGAAATTGAAAATGGGAAATTAATTTTTAGTTTTTTTGTTTGTTTGTTTTAGATTTGCTTTTTATAATGAGGAACAGATGGTTTTTCTCGATATCCACGTTTCCTTCCAAAAACGTTCAGTGGCAAAATTCAAGGAACCGAGTTAACTGATGATAAGGAAATAAAAATAAAGTGGTCCATCGCGGCTAGCTCATAATAGCGATCTTCAGTCATCGCATTAAACAGCGGCAAGCCTCTGAAATCCATCGTCTACCTTTCGAGTGAACAACTAAAAGCTTCTCTGAGATCCTTTCCGATGCATCGAGTGAAAGGCTTCGTCAGTTACAGCAGCTGAATTTTAAATCCTTAGTATTAAAGGTTTCCACCGATCAATTTAACAACGATAGAGGATGGGCGACAGTCGATCGACAGACGATCGAGACTTTTCTTGAGAGAATCTTGATGATCACGTTGATCATCCTAGATGCCAAATCCTTTAAGAGCTGACTCCTCACGTGGACTCTGTTTCTTCGTAAAGCGTCTTAATGTAGTTCCATCTCATATGATTTTCAGTCTGAAAGCTTCTGTACGATACCCTTCTGCCTCCCTTTTTTCAGTTTAAGTAGCCATGGTTTTACTCAAAATATTTCACTGGCTCTCAATGGATTTAGGCCACGCGCATGTTTTATACATTTGCAATAATGTGTTTGATACTGGTGCTGCATGAAAAGATTTATGCATCTCCCATCTATCACTGGACGGGCAAATTAAACAATAAACAGTAAGGCAAAAGTTTAACCTTCTACCTCATTTATCTCACACAATGTAACAATAGTTTTGAGAAGACAGTAAAAACACGCATGATCAGTCCAAAAGTCAATCACAATGTCGCAACGCAACAGTATACGTAACTAGCCGCAGTTGTTAACTAAACGGGCATTTCTATCATACGGTTTTATTGTAGTGCAAACTGTTCTTTTGATCGCAATTTAGTCTTTGTAGTAACTTTTTATTTATGTTCCCTTCTCTTCATAGCTTTAGTTGCTTGTAATATTTTAACTCTTAAATAGCCTGATTCTCATAGAGTGCGAAGTTGTTCCCCTGCTCTCTTCTCTCCCCGTCAACTTACAGTGCCCCGCACGAAATCGTGTTCAGGGCGCTTCTACCCTGTGTGATTGGATAACTCAATTGTGCGAAAATATATTTATTATCACAACGTAAATTTTCGACACGAGATGTGAACGAATCTCGTTCATGCTCATTGCTTTTCCCTGTTTTTTTTTTAAATGAAAAGTTATTTGAAAACGCCACGTTAAGACTATCGGATGTCTACCGCTGAATGATAAGGCGGAATTTTCAAGCCTCTCACCAACTCTCACCGTTCTTTGATCATCGATCGATCATCGATCCTTGATCATCGAATCCAACCTTATTGGGAACTTTTACTTTTGATTTTAGTATTCCATTCCTTACGGCTTAGACTTAATTCTTTAATGTTGTCTGTTGTTATTCTTTTAAGGTAAGCTTTTCAGTTTCTCGTAGTTCAGTTACTGTGGTGCTGACTATTTTTACCTTGTTCTTCATGAAAGTTCCTCTCACATAATTTATCAATCTGGCTGCTCTTTCCCAGCCGGGGAACCTTGACACGCCGTTAATGCGGCTAAACTTCTTCTTGACAGAAGTCGTGCGCACAATAGCCTTAACTTGAAGTTCTCATGTCTGACTATCGAAAATGTCTACTCCTAAAACTAGAATTTTCTCCCCTATAGGAAGCAGGCCCTCTGAGACAATTAGATTTGATTAGTCCCTCGTCATTTCCTCGACATCTCCCTGGGGCGTGATCGGCTGGATTATTCTTGGTCTTATTGTATCGAGAATATGAAAGTTATTTCTAAAACTTTTGAGCTTGACTAAAGAGCAGTGTGAGGCTGGAAAGGAAAATGCTCGCCGAAGCACAGATTAAGACTACGAAATTTAATTGTTTTTTTTTCAATCTGGAGACAGCTGAACCAGAGAATCGAGAAAAGTCTAGTAATCCCAGTGGCAAAGAAGCATGTGCGAACGTTCACCGAAGGCCGCGAAATCAATCTTTTTTTTTTATAACTTTCGAGACGGCTGAACCAGAGAATCGAGAAACGGCTACTAATCACAGTGGCAAAGGAGCATGTGTTTATGCAACATATAGAGACAGATTAGTTTGCGCAGTGGCGTGTAGTCGTGATTGCATCACCGGCTCAATTTGTCTCCGTTTTCTATTTGCTCTGCGCTGTTGTTTAAATCACTCCCTTTTTTATCCGGATGATTTCGTTTCCTGTGTATGTCGTGTCCTAAGCATTGATGAAGGCACGGAGATCTCGGATAGAGTAGATATGCATCATACAAGCTATCAGTCAGCGTTGAGTTCGACCCAACATCTTGAAATTTCATCTTCCATAAGAAGCTAAGGCATAGTGACTCTACTTGTCGGAGATCTTACACACCATACTCCGCTTTTAACCTCACTCGCCTTCGCTCCGCAGCTAGTGGCGACACTAGTTGCTGGTCCACTTATCACGACTTTAACAACGAATAGTTGTACTTTGAAACGTAGACGACGGAACCATCACAACCATTCCAATCTTGCTCAGATTAATTGTGTATCCGATCTTCATCAGACACAACGGCCGTACTAATCTGACTGTGTGCACGCTGAATGCTCGCTCTATTGCGAACAAATCTGCATTTCGTGGAAAAGGAAAACATCTGTCATCTGTACTGGTTTCTAATGGTTATCCTTTTTTCTTTCTTGCAGAAACTTACCAAGATCGGAAAACCAAACAACAGTGTCGAACCCGCCAACGAGTTCAAAGCCACTGCGGTTTAACTTATGTTAAAGGTCTATCCGAACAGCTTCGCCATTGCCTACAACAACAAGGCGTACGCGCTGTTTTCAAGTCGGAGACTACGCTAAGATCTCAGTAAGTACGACGAAAAGACGCTGTGGACTCGGCTAAACAAGATGGTGTAGTTTACAGGATTCCCTGTGAATGCGGCAAGGTGGTTTTTCGAAAACTCTAATTTCGTTCAAGAACGTCTTTTGAATGTTCCGAATGGTCTCCATCAAAACTTCGAAATTCACGCCTTACACTGGCTATAATATATCGTCGACCGTAATCTTAGAACCAATCTTGTGACTATTATCAGTTTTATTGAGGAATTTTCAGACTTCTTGGAACCCATTATTTTATCTCGTGGTCCTCTTTTCTTAACTGGTGATTTCGACATGAGCTTTGATGATCACAATCACACGGCGGCTTGTCATTTCTTTGATTTATTGGAGTTGATATCATTAAATCGACGCGTGTCGGAATCAACACATGAACTGGGCCATGGATGTGATAATTAAGCGGAACTCAGATAACTTTATCAGTGGTCAACGTATGCCAGACATCCTGTTTTCGGATAATCTGACACTGCCATTCAAACTGAAAACAGCTTGACTACCCGCTGTGAGAGAGAAATGCCATTCAAACTGAAAACAGCGTGACCACCCTTTAAGTTAGTCTTGTTTCATTTAGGAAGTTGCGATTATTTGATATGGACGCATTTCTTGCTATGAAAACTATCAAACACTGCGTAAGGGACACCCGTTCGTGCATGTTGAACGATAATAACGGAACAACATTTGCCATATAACATCGCTTATTTTTTAATTACGTTGGCTACCGATAAGAAACAGAATGAAGTTTGAAATAGTTCCAGTTACTTTTATGATTCGTTAAATTAAAAGTTTTGGGCTCCCTCTTACCTAATTATGATCTCAGAATTTCTAAAAACAAATTCCTCTTAATTCATTCATGTTTTCACTCTGAAGCTAGCCTATAGGTGGATAATTTTTACTGCTCTTTTTAAATTCTTGAATGCACTTCCTCTGAACATAGGGGGTGCAAATACAATCGAAATCGCTCAATGGGCAGTTTTAATCAAAGCGATTTACTGTACTTCAAATTTCTTTTTTAATTATAATGTAGTCTTTGTGGTAACCTTTCATTCATATTCCCTTTTCTTCATAGCTTTAGTTGATTGTAATATTTTAACTCTTAAACTGTGATGCACATTTGAAAATGTGATGGAATTTGCGCATCTGGATTCATCATCATTGTTATTATTGTCATTATCATTATTATTAATCTTAAATGGAGTGGTGAACGGACGTCCCACGGCCCCGCTATTTTTATATACCATTTTATTATTTTTATCTCTTTTAACCGTTTCACCCTCAATACGTATCGATTATAACATGTATTAGACAATTGCAACGCGTCGGTACAAATTTGGTTGGAAAGGTAAAGTGTATATGACACGAAAATTTTTTACTGTTTTTAGGTACTTAGATTTATAAGATAAACGGTTTGAGAGTTAAAATTTGACAAAAAATGGTTTTAAGCATTTTTTTTTCCGTTCGAACTTCGCGCGAACGCGGCCTGAAATTTGTCTCCTCGACCGCGCGGCCAAAAAGTTACATGAGCTGAGGCTGTGGAACCCTGGTCAAAGTGACTCAGACTTGTTCACAATGTAACCAAGAGTACTCTTGGAAATCACAACCAACTGTCTGGGAAAATTCTATTATGATATAAATTATGGGTTCACTGAAATGGAATGGTCTGATGAATAATAGACAAAATGATAATGATATTAATAATAATAATAATAATAATGATAATAATAATAGTAATAATAATAAAAATTACAAGAACCCATGTTTTGTATGGTATTTCCTGGTGGTTTGACAACCTTTATTTTCTTGTTTGTCTCAGGCAAATGAAACTGGAGGTAGTCAGCAGACTGAACTGGAAGGAGCAAAGATGTGTCTTTCTTTTTTGCAGCATCTTGGTTTGCCAATTGGTACATGTATTTCTGTGTCTGATAGGCACAGAGGCATTGCAAAATGGATTAGGGAGAACTGTGTCAACACCAAGCACTATTTTGATATATGGCATGTGGCAAGATCACTAGGGAAAAAGTTGTTGGCTCTGAGTAGAGAGAAAGGATGTGAAATTATAAAAGAGTGGATGAAGGGAATAAGAAAGCATCTCTACTGGTGTACTACCTCAACAAAGGCTGGGTTTGAGTCCCACATCCTTGCCACATGGAATTCATTATTGCGTCATGTCAGCAACAAGCACAATAACCACCCAGATCCACTTTACAAACAGTGCTGTCATGGACAGCTTGGACCCAGGAGGTGGATTAGAGTTGGTATGAACATCAATAATATACTGCATATCTTTTTCAACTTGCCATTGCCAGTTCTTTTTTTGTTTACAATACCCCTTAGGCAAATAACTTAATCCACTGCTACAAACTAGACCATTGTGTAATTTCTTGTGTATTTACCTTTAACAGGAACTGAAGCATTTGACAAACTGAAACTGCAGTTGACCAAGAAAATGTTACTGAATGACATAAAGAAACTTTCACCAGATGTCCAGACAAGTTGCCTTAAAGGCTTCCATGCAACCTTGATCTATTGGCATCCTAAAATGACTTGTTTTACTTGGCTGGGGACTCTCAGCAGGTAATTTTGATTGTGTAGTAATACATTTTCTTTTTTCATAGATTTTTATTTTCAAAATCCACCAAGTCAATGATGTAGATTGGCCACCATAAAGTGTTCTAAGGCTTTCTTAGCTTTAAAACCACTTTACTGTGACCAATCTACAAAATGAACTCAGTTGATAAAACCACATTATTTTGTTACACTTCTCTACTGATACAGCACCAGTTCCCTTAGAAAATTACCCCATTTATTTCTAAGGGAGTCACTTAAACTAATTTTATGTTCATGTCTCTTGCTTAATCAGAATATATCTATGTTTTGGTGTTTCTTTCCCCTAAATGATTTCCAGTCATTTTTTTTGGATGAAGCTATAAAATGGGCATGAATTTGCTCATTCCTGAATTTTTTTTTTAAAAGGCACATACTTGCAAGTTTGCATTTCAAGGAGAACTTACCGAGGGAAACACAAAGGGCATTTAATGGAAAAGAATACATTTGGGTCACTTACCCAAAATTTAAAATGGGAGAGGAAGTTGTGTGAGAGGTGGCATGCTCACCTACCTTTGGTAAGAATAAATATGACTACTTTGGATTAACTCTTATTTATAAGAAAACAACATGAATAATGTTTTAATACTTTGCTTTACTTGCCATATTCTTTGGTAAAACTGTGATACCCTTTAAAAGAGTAGTATTTCTTATTTAAAAATACCCTGAACCTGAACATACCTTTTTGTATATTATAATATATATATATTTTTTGTTGTTGTTGTTGTTTTCAGGTTATGTTGATGGTTTGAAGAAACTACTCTTCTATTTTCCAAAAGAAAAGAGGGAGGAAATAATTAAGAAGTATGCATCAAGAACACCTGAGCCCCTCAATCAGCAGTTTTCAGAAAGATTGAGTAAGGAGGAAGCTATAAAGGCATATAACGCAAAAAAGGCAATGAAGAAAACAGCATTATTTCCACCTGGTTAGTTAACAGCTTTATCAATCCAATCATTTCAACCATCCAAATTTAGCATGAAATGAATATAATTTATTACAATGAAGTTTTAGTAAGTGTGAATTATTTCATTTTTGCCACTTGTCTGTGGGGGGCTGCTTATTTATCCACCTGTGGATATGCAACTCTCTACTCGAAGTTGGGAATGCCTGTAGGTGGGCTTTGTTGTTAAATGTGAATTTTTTATTCCCAACTCAAGACAAGGGAGAATGAAGCATATTTGTATTCAGTCTGGATTAAACACCATTTGTCATTGGGCATACAAAGTAACACACCTACACGGTAACGATGCACTCACATACTAAATCACCATTGTTATCCTATAGAATCAGAACAAACTTCACAACAAGCTGATGGCAACAGTCAACCAAGCAGTAGTCAATCCACTTCTAGACGCACCCGCAAAAGCAAGAGGCCATCTCATTGTCACAAGAAGAAAAGTGGCAAATAAAGTGACTCACAGTTTGTTATCCATGTCTGCTTTCTCATGGTCTTTATTACTATTTTTTGAAGTATATACAAAATGACATGGCCCATGCAAATGAAACTAAACCGGGAGCGTTTTTTCATCACAAATTTTTTTTTCATGGACCAATGAAGTACATTTACAAGAGTTCAATGCACCTCCCCATCCTGGACATTAGCATATCCCCTGTGTTGTTGTGTGTTGTATTTTTTCCTTATACTGTGATAAACACAAGCTGGGAGAGGTCGTCTGTTTTCCCAGCCTATGTACCCACAAAGCCACCTTGTTGTCCATCTATATGCAACGGCTCTGATGAACCTATATGTAAACATAAAAGTGAGAAATGAAGACATCTACAGTTCAAGTAATTACCGGACCTTCATTCCTAACTGAATGACAAGAGACTCGTTTCTTATGACTGGAGAATTCAAAAATTAATATAAAACCACAAGTATCCCAACTATTAGGTCAAGCGATTAAAACAAGAAGGGCATAGAACTACCGATTTAAAAGGAAAAAACCTTACTCGTTTTCTGACCCTCCACTGCGGCGACGAATTAGGTTCCTCCATCTTGGCGTCTAAGAAGCGACTTGTAGAAGAACGGCGCGGTTCGTAATGGCGTTAAAGTCTTCATGTTTGGTGATGCAATTGATTCGTTTGATCGAACCATCAAACATCAATTTCGCGGACGAATTAGTGACTTCTCTGCATCATCGAAACTCGAGGGCACCGACTATCATTTCAGTATCACACTGCTCGCATTCACACCTGGAAGAGGTAAAGGAAAAATTATCGGACAAACTTAGCAACGCAGGAGCGCATATCAGTCCTGCTTATGTTCAAAAGGAATCACGGTAAATCTTTCAACTTACCAGGAATCCACACTCACATTTCCTTCAAATCTTGACTTCAAAGTCGATGGGGTAAGTCCATCAATATCTGTTTCTTCTTCATTTGCGTTCGGGCTTACTTCTTCGCCACAATCCGCAAGCGGCTCATCGTCTTATGGGATGATAACACCATCGATTACTCTGGTTTCGCTATCTGAACTGTCACTCTGCTCCCAATCGAGACCCCAAGAGGAGTCACACGATTCATAACTGACCTCGGAATCACTGGATGTCGTGGAAACAGACATAGCGTCTACTGATCAAGCGATCAAACAACGTGACGTCATAACCTTGTTTCTCGTCCCCAGTCTCCTGATACAGTTTTTATTTAGAAATCGAGCAAGTGTTGCATGAAGAAAAGCGGTCAGAAAAAACAAATTATCATTTTGTGACTGCCTCACAGCTTATCATACATATTGAACTGCCAAAATCCGGGGGGGAAATTTTCGTGTCATATACACTTTAAACAAGCAAACGAAACCAAAAACCGTATAACCAACATCGATGATAGTGAGCTGGTTGTAAAGAGGAACATTGCAAGATATGTCGGGGAAACAGGACAAATTGAAATGGACAGAGCGTATGAATAGTGATCTTCTGGAATGCAAGAGAACAGCGAAGGGTGTGATATCCACTGTAGACCCTCCACGAAACGCTACCGGGAGGAAGAAGGGTTATATCGAAGTAATGGCAGATTTATGGGAAGAAAAGGGTTACGGATACTTGGGGCTAAAAAGCCAGAATTTACGGGATCAAGCCTCGAGATTGGAGAAAATGGAACACAGCGCAGCAATAGAGGGTCGATTAGCTCTCTGGAAACAAGGGGACCTTGATTTGTTGCTTAAAGAAGTGAGGTTTATACAGGGGAAATTTGTGAACTCTAAGAAAGCTAGGACGGTCGAGGACGTATCCAAAGTTTTTTCAAAACTGCTTCTGCAAGGAAAATTGTCAGCTGCAATGAAACTCCTAGATAACGAGAGTTCGTCTGGCCTGCTCGACCTATCACCCAGAGGCGGCTGATATTGCAGAGGAGAGTTTTTTGCACGGTCCAGTTGATTATATTCCATCAAACGTGTATGATCTCATAGACGAAGAAATGATTTACAACTCAGCAAGCAAAACCAAGGGCTCAGCATGGCCATCGGGAATGGACTCGGAGCTTTATAGGAGACTCCTGTGCTCTAAGAACTTTAAGACTGAGGGTAAAATCCTAAGAGAAGAGATAGCTGTGTTCACCACAGGCGGCCCAAGCTCCAGCTGTGATATGATAATCTTGCGCAATAACAGTCATGGCGGAATTATTAGAGTTTGTATGGGAATATTTACGACCGCTCTAAGGAATAAAAAAATACGTCAAATTCTCAAAAAATGTACCTCACCTTACTTCCACAGCGTATTGCTTGTTATCTGACCGCTTACTTTGATGAAAAGAACACATTTTAGCGAGTTGTCCATTTCGAGGTTTTCAACGTACATAAGAAAAGCCCAAGGCTGAACACTCCATTTCCGAACGCCCGATCTGAGAAGCGAAAAATTCCAGCGCAAAATGACCGGGCAGCCACAAATCCAACGCAGAATCCAAGCACACATACTGTAGTTTCATTTCAATCCCCTACAAACTCAATATTCTCCGTGCAACCGACGCTAAGCCGCAGTTTGCTTCAAAAATTTCCAGTTCAGAGGTTTCTAACAGCCCGCATCCACATCAACCTTGACACACGACCGTTGAAAACCAGCTAGGTGACCTTGCCTCCCTTTTAAACTGAGTAAAAGTGCTAGTGTTAAGTCTGAGGCACTTGCAGATGAAGCAAAGAGGGTGTTTGGAGATGAAGTCAATAAACAACTGAAGGTCAGCGCCATCAAGGAGCAGTCATTGCGTCGCAAGAATACAAAGATCAATATTGTGAGGAGAAAATTCGCATATGGAAAGAGGAAATCGAGCGGCTCTGAAAAGAGTCAGCCTCACACAGCGTACATTGTCTTCATAAAAGGGTGCAAGTTAAAGTTCACCTACTTCATGCGCACTATAGATTCGTTTGAGGATTATGTCGATCCAATCCAGGAGGCGATTGACGACCTACTTCTTCCATCTTTGTTCGGTCAATCAGAGCCTCTCCCTAACGAGGTGCGTCTACTTGTCACCTTAACAACGGCTCAAGGGGGTCTGGGCATGCCAGATTTGAGAGCTGAGGCGCCACAACAGTTAGCTGCCTCGAAGTCAATAACTACTGCGCGCGCAGATTCTATCAAATCGCAGAGTACATTTATGGCGCCAGGCGAAAGCTCTATGGGGGAGCTTAAGAGATATCATCAGTCACTTAAGAGGGCGCGTGACAAAGAGGAAATGGAAGGCATTAACTCAACTCTTTCCCCAGATCTGCTGCGATTAGATAATCAATCGAGAGAGAAGGGCGCAAGTTCTTGGTTAAATGCGATGCCTCTCGCAGATCAGGGCTTAGCCCTTAATAAGCAGGAGATTAGAGTGTTACTAGAAGAAGACAGCATCTGAAGTATTCAAGGAGCAAGAGGACGAGAAGAAACGCAAGTACCAGCAGCGGGTGCTAGATTTAGAGATGGGTTCATTCACACCTTTAGTGTTTGGAACCAATGGCGGAATGGGAAATGAGTGTCAGCGTTTCCTGAAGCATCTGGCAGATAAGATAGCTCAGAAGGACACCGAGCCGTATAACACCGTTATTGCATGGCTCAGGACACAAATCTCTTTCGAACATCTAAGATCGGCACACGCATGCGTGAGAGGATCACGAACACCTTTTGACAGCAAGATAGAACACTCCTTAGACTGCAAAATAAACGTCGCCACTGCGGGAATCTAAAGTTTTTTTTTCTTTGTTTTGGAGTGGGACAATTTTCAAACTAAATGCTTTTGTCTTATACATAATTTTGAATTTTTATGAAATTTCGTATGTTCATTTTATCAATTGTATCTTGAAAATAATCTCTAATTGTGAATAAAGTTATACTGTTATTATCATTATTATCATTATTATCATTATTATTATTATCATTTTTATTATCTTTATCATTATTATTATTTTTATCATTAGATATTCCAAGAGTAAGCGTTGCCTTGCTCAAAGGAGGAGCAATACTTCGAGATACAATCGCTTTCTGCCATCTTCGAATCGAGTGGTGGTACAAGGCAAAGACGATTATTGACTTTTTTCTTGATATGATGTCTAATCCGCTGGACTGAATAAATTGTGTTACACATGCTACGGAGCGCCCTAGAGTGTCTTTCCAATTCGGGAAGGAACGTCAGTTTTGGGTAGAAAAACTCACATATCATTTAATCTAGTGCGACGGTACCATAGCTCAAATAATCCACGCAACTGAAGAAGTTTCTTGTCCTTATAATCAAGCCGTGGTTTCACAGAACAGGAAAGGGGTTTAAAGGGCCAGAGCAGGAGAAACTTCGACGCCGTAAACAATGCACAAAGAAGAAAACATTTTGGCTCTCTATTTCTGTTAAGAGAACCAAGCCAAAATAAAAGATGGGGAAATATTCAAAAGATACCCTTCAAACATGCTAATGAACGAGCTAGAGTTGAGCTATCGATGAAACAGTGGCTGACACTGTAAAAAGATGGTTTCGTACTTCGTTTCAAAATCTATGTATTACAACAGCTGATTCGGACAGTTTTTCTTTTTGAAAATTTCGATGAAAAGCTCCACCACAGACATGTTCTGTCGACTGTAATCGTTCGTACGCGGCATTTCGCAAACACTTTCTATCGGTTTGAAAGAAATCTTGACACAACGTGCTGATTGATTCACGTATTTTGCATAAAAAGCAAGTGTTTGAAGCGATCGAAAATAAGTCACGATTGCTCTTTCTCCAAAACAACCTCGTGTTAAAGAAAAATGTTGAGTCAGTTCGTAGAAATTTATATGAGTTATAACCCAGATTAAAAGGAATATCTGCATGGTGCGTGACAAAGTATATAATTAAAAAAACTCCTGATACCATATAAATAATGTGCAACTATTTTTAACATTATTGGATATATCTTCATTGGCCTCACTGAAATTAACGTAGTGGCTTAATTAATATTTCATTATCCTAAGGCCGAATGGCATTGTTTATTTAGCATTTTTTGAGGTCGATACTATCTGCACACCCAATTGCAAGTAGAGGTAATGATTTCAAAACCATGAGACACAATTTTTCGATTACCTGGCCGGAATGAAAATGAAATCTAAAATTTGAAGAAGTAATAATCAGATTGTTATGATAAACTTTATGTGCCATCCTTTGACCCTACATGGTCCATCATTCAAGTATCTGAAGCTGTTTACCGATTGGAAATGAATCATAAGGATAATCGTCGCTCGTGACTACAATCGATTCATTGTTTATTCAGCCTCATTTATTGAATTAAATTGATAAACTTAACGAAATATTTAAAATCATCTTAAAAAGATGTATCCTCTAAACCCCTCGGGACACACATTTCAATAATTACTTTGAGGAACCCTTAGGGGCAATCATTTTTACTGATTAAACAGTAACAACACGGCGAAAAAACTATTTCGTTACCGTCAGCTATAATACAAACTTTGTGAAACAAGAGACTTTACGTGATCTTATTAAGCAGTTATAGACTGTCAGAAAGCAGTGGCTCGAGCTATTTGATGTTTGGCTTCATAGTTAACCACATTTAATTTCAATTTATTGATTTCTGATATTTTGTTTTGCTCTTTATTGACGTTTATTTGTAGCATATAGGAGTCTTACTTACAGCGTCAACCTCCCCCATTCGGAAACCTTGATGCCAGCGAACACTCCTGCCGGTAAATCTTGTAACTGGTTGTTGGACAAGTCCCTGGAATAAATAAGTCATTTTAACAAAGTGTTAACTTTGCTGTATGCGACGTGTGTGTTTTCCTACATCTTGAAAGCTCCCGATACTTTTTCAAAATAATAACATTAACGTTTGTATTTACCTCACATTAGTGGATAATTAGATCAAGTTACTCTACCCTTAGATCCTAATGCAAAATAACGTTGTTCGATTAATCTGGTAACGTTTCACACCATCTGGTTTTCTGAGCAGTGGTACAAATTTTAAAGATGGCGAATACTTTGATCAGATTAATTGCTTGTCGATAGTTAAAACTCGATCGCGAATTAAAAGAAATGGAGGACACATTTTAAATCACCTGTTGTTATATTCCTTTTATCTCGCTGGTGATAAGACCGAATTGTTTATTGGAACGCTAAGTGACCAGAGAGAATCTTTCAGTCAAAACAATGAAGAGTAACGTTGATATTAGCACATGCCTGTGATGTGAAATTCTTTCGGAAATCTCAACAAAGATTTATTTTCATACCTAATATTAACTGAATTTTTATTTGAGCCACAAGCACTTTTTTTTTATTGAGTGCCATCCATACAAGAATAACGGTTGCACTGGGCGTTTTTAGTGCCGATTTATGTGGTCTTGAGCAGTAATGTAGAGACTAAATGACTGTAAACATATGAAAATCATATACAGCTATTTCAATTTACGTTGTCGGATCCAAGTTTTAAGGGTACGGGACAAGACCGAAAGGCGGTATGGGTAGATTAGAATTAATTTTAGGCTTTCGGGGTTGTAGGCTTTGATCCGACAACGTAAATTGAAATAGCTGTATGTGAACTGCGAATAAGCAAATGAATATGGAAGCGATACTCGCATTAATGAACACTACTCAAGCGGTAGTGAAATTAAGGTTCAAATCCCGTACAGGCCTGAATTTTTTTCAGGCCTTTTTTACTCAATTACATAGATGATTTTACTTTATATTAAATTGATGAGCAAACACTATGGAGTTCTGTTAAGTCTTCCATCGATAGACTTTTACAACGATAGTGGATGGGCGACGCTCATTCAAATTCTGAAACACATGCTCAAAACTTTGAATCTTGATGATCACGTTTATCATCCTTCATGCCAATGAATGTTTCAGGAGCTGACTCCTCACTTGGACTTTGTTTGTTTGTAAAGCGTCTTAATGTAGTTCTGCGTCATATGATCATTAGTCTGAACGTGTTTGTACAATATCCCTCTGCCTTCCTTTTTTTAAGTTTATGTTGCCGGAATTTTAACTCAAGATTTCACTGGTTCCCAATGAATCGCAAGCAACGCGCATGTTTTTTTGTTTTTTTTGTTTTTTTGTTTTACTTTTTTTAATTTTGCGATAATTTTATAACTTACTTGATACTCGTGCTGCGTGAAAAGCTTTATACATCTCCCATCTATTACGGGCGATTTTACAGGCGAATTGAACAAGAAAAACTGTCAAGCAAAAATAAAACCTTCGATCTGATTCATTTAACAAAACGTAGCAATAGTTTGAGAAGACAGTAAAAATACGCATGATCGGTCTAAAAGTCAATCACGATATCGTAACGCAATAGTGACTAACGCAGAAGCGTTACGCGAAAGTGTCGCAAATCAGCTCGGAGCCAGACAACATCTTTGCTGGTCGCAGCTGGTTGTTAGCAGGTTTGCAGCCATTGGCAAAGTGATTCATCCTCCTTCAAATGAAAACCCCTGGCTGTATTCTCTGCATGCCTCACAAGTGGACGCGTGAATTCTAAAAACTGCTGTCCTACAATTAACGCAAATGAAGATATTCGTGCGCCCAGTTCAAACACCCATTGGCTGATTCTCACTGAGTGCGTAGTTGTCCGCCCAGCTCTCTCCTCTCCCCGTCCATAATACCTCGCACGAAATCGTGTTCAGGGCGCCACTACCGTATGTGATTAGATAAGTCAATTTTTCGCAGTTTTACAACAGCGTAGATTTTCGACACGAGATGAGAGCGAAACGCGTTCATGCTCATTGCTTTTCCTTGGTTTTTAATAAGATGTTAATTGAAAACGCTCCGTTAAGATTACCGAATGTCTAACGCTGAATGGTAAGGCGGAATTTCAAGCCTCCCACCGACTCTCACCGTTCTTTGATCATCGATCGATCATTGATTTTGATCATCCGATCCAACCTAAATAGGGAACTTTTACTTTTGTTTTTTAGCGTTCCATTGCTTACGGCTTATACTTAATTCTTGAATGTTGTCTGTTGTTACTCTCTATAAAAAGATTAGCTTTTCAGCTTCTCGTATTTCGGCTGCTGTGGTGGTGACTATTTTCAACTTGTTCTCAATGAAAGTTCCTGTCATATAATTTATCAGTCTGACTGCCCTTTCCCAGTCGGAGAACCTTGACACGCTGTCGATGTGGCTAAACTTCTTCTTGACTGTGGTCATGCGCACAATAGCCTTGACTCAAGGATCTCATATCTAAATATCGAAAATTTCTCCTCCTAAAAATGAAATATTCTCTCGTAAAGGAATGCAGGCCCTCTGAGACAATTAGATTTGATTAGTTCCTCGTCATTTCCCCGGCTCCTCCCTGGGGCGTGATTGGCTGGATTATTCTCAGGCCAGTCCGCACTACGCGAAATTTTGTTCGTTTTGCAAAAAAATCTGTCAACGCGAAACCGTTGTCAATGCAAAAGATTTGTTTGACCCGCCAAAATTTTCGCAAGTGTCACCAAACTTCAAAGATACCGTCAACTAGCTTTAGAGGCCTGCAATTTTTTGTCGGGCGAGAAAATCTATTGTTTCTTGACGGATACCCTTCAACTGGTCATCCTATTTCGTAATTGATACCAGACTAAATGGTTTTATGTAAGAGTCTTCTCTCACTTAACGTAGCCTCTTAAGAGCGTAAGTAAGTTGTCGAATGACTCTCTCTCCATTTTCAAATGTCTACGGAAAAGGGCTGCAGGGAAGTTACGCTGGTGCATGCAGATTTCAAACCAGGATTCTACAGGTCGAGGAAATGTCCAATACGGGTGAAAACGGCGGCGATCAGGTTTTGTATGGCAAGTAAACAGCAAAGAAGGGCGATTAAAACATATCGCGGGGGCATTTAGCTTGGCTATATCCTGGTGTACCGGTTACCCAAAATATGTCCTGGTGTGCCGGTTAACGAAACTTGCGTGACATTGGTCAATTGAATAATAGCGTGACAGCTAGATAATTTGATAACTTGAGTAGTTCATGTCACATCTTTGAACAGAAGTATAGTGGATATCCTGGGAAAAGCTTAAAGATATCGCCTTGGTGTCAATTCATCAGAAACACAATTTCTGCAGTTCCTGAGGAGACGTTGTAGGTCATGGGTTCAAATCCCGTACAGGCCTGAATTTTTTTCAGGCCTTATTTTCACTACTGCCTAAGTAGTGCATATCACTGCGAGGATCACTTTCATTCATGTCTTTATCCGCAGTTCAAATATATGACTTTCATATATTCTTAACCGTATATTAATCACTTCACGGGTTTATTTAGAACCACCATCATGACCAGCTCCCAGTTGGCTTGTTAGCTCAGTTGGTAGAGCGCTGCACCGGTATCGCAGAGGTCATGGGTTCAAATCCCGTACAGGCCTGAATTTTTTTCAGGCCTTATTTTCACTACTGCCTAAGTAGTGCATATCACTGCGAGGATCACTTTCATTCATGTCTTTATCCGCAGTTCAAATATATGACTTTCATATATTCTTAACCGAGTAAGACTGTAAGATGTTTAATTTGACTTTGTTTTCAAATGTTTTAAGGGGGAGGTGTTTAATGCTTTCGTCAAGGTGATTCCAAACTTTTACAGCTGCGAAGCGAATGTTGAATTTACCATAGTTCAATTCCATTCATTTGTTGACTAAAGCAAGAAAGCTGGCTTGGGACAAAATGTTACTATTCAAGGGTAAACAATATACTGTACACATTGTGTCAAAAGAGGTGAGCAGTCTGGATCAGTGTAGGAAGTTGAGTGATAAAGCTGCTACATGAAATACATGTACCTATATCAGTCTTTTGGTCAGCTGGCAGTTCATATACTTTCTCCCGTGTGAGCAATACAGATCGCTGTCTTAGTAAAGAAGAGAGAATACACCTTTTTTTCTAATCATAGTAACAACCAAGGGGAAAATTTGTGAATTTCATTTAAGATGTTGTGCATGCATTCTTCCAATCTTATTGCCTGGTAAGAAAATGTTGGGTTTTTTTCCCAACTAGAAAATTAATTGTTGTTAACATCATCAAAATGACAGCAACCTATCTTTTAAACCATTCAATTTGAAAGTTTTCATTGACTTGTGTTGTTGAGAGCTACTTGTAACTTTAGCCAAGGTAAATGAACTAGCTTATTTCATGACTGAATATTAGACTCGTGTTCAATTTTGTTGAATTGTGCGTATAGCTGAGTGCTTTGGATGTGTCTTGCCTCTAAGCCAGCCAAACCACACCACTTATTGTCACATTATTTTTGCAGTTTTTTTGCCTGAATTTTCCTTCCAGCAACAGGAGAAATTACTATAGTAACTCTAAAGTAAATCCAATCATACATGATTCAGAGGACAATTTTGATATTACATAATAATATTACTAAAAGACAGAAAGCTTTTTGTTTTGTGAAAATGACTGCATTCCATTCATTTTTTTTCTGACAGTGAATGTTCTTTATTCCTGTCCTGAAGTCATTTTATAAAATGGAGTACAGTTTACAGCTTGTGATTTAATGATAAGCTGTCCAAGACTGGGGTAAAAAATTAATGTTGCTCACAAGTGATATTCAACTTTCATTCATACCACCTTAATGGCTTCTTTGTAATTCCACTTGAAATAAGAAGGTGGCAAATGCAATTAATTGTTGAAATACAAAACACAGTGGCTGTCTTTAGTCAATGGAAATGATGGTGGAGGCTTGTAGTTTGTATCTTGATATTGGTCTTAATAAAAAATAATGGTGTAAAAGACATTTTCTTCTTGGGCAAATGAAAATAAAAACTTATTCAAATTTTGCACCAATCTGTGGGTTGTTGTTTTTTATTTCAGTTGAATATCGTAAAGCATTTTCTTCTCTTTGTTAAAAGATCAGTAACATTTTGAGTCTATTAGTTTGAAAAATAGTTCTGTGTTTTAATTTGCCATTATCATTTTGTATGCTGTATGTAAAAATTGTGTTCAACAGGAAATTACAGTTAAACCAATATATGTTTCTCTTGATCATCCAATAGGGTTTTTTTCTTAATGAATGATATGATACTGATGTTATTAACAGTACATGCTGATATTGTCCAACAGGTAGCTACTACATGTAAGTTCAATGAGTGATTTTGACTAAAAATAATAAAATGCAGTATACCCTCATATATCTCTGTTCACTTCCTATTTAGCACTAGTCTCAAATCATCAACTTCCATACCTCAAAAGCTACTGGTGCATGTATGCATACCTTTTCCTTTCCAAACACAATAAGGATTTGAATTAAGAAACATAATTCCAGTCTCTTTATATATCTGGTGTTATTTGACAATCCTTTCAAAATCATTGTGACCCTTTACTTCTAGGAACTGAAGCATCCTCATGAACATCATCGTGTATACAACAAGAGTTTAACTGATGTGTGGCTGAAACTGTTATATCATTGCATTATTTTTTGTTGTATGGAAAATGAATGATTAATAAAGAGTTAATAAATGACATTGGCCTGCAGCAGTCGTGGTAGCCATGATTTCTTTTATCATTCACAACAGTACTGTTAACAAGCTTTCATTTGTAAGGCTGGTTTCTTGATGGAATTTTTTTGTACTGTTCTTAAGAAGTGTTTTATAAATTGGGCTTTCCTCAAGCTGCCAGGGTGTGGCAGTCAAATCAACTGGAAAAATTCTTGAACTTATCAACAAAAACCATTAATCATGCTTTTTTTTTCTTTTGTTCACTCATTTACTCCCTGAGTGATTGATATGTGACTTCTCCATACAATTGTGACAGGTGAGAATTTCCAGCAGAAATACAGATATACCACCAAAATTAGTAAATGAAAAGTGTGGTGAGGAGGCATTTTAACAGTGCACATTATAAGTAGTCTGTGAATGGGTTAACTAGGGGGCTCAGTTGTGACGATACATCAACAGAAAAGAAAGTACAGTATCACGACAATAATTTGCTTTGATGAGCATCTCTGAGGTGTGTGCTCTAATCCATTCAAAATGCACGTGTATGTACCCTGTCACAGGAGGTGTTCTTGACTCTGTACATATGTGTAGCTCATAACAGTTTCCTCAGCTTTTTATGGGTGATTTATATATATAATGAAGTGATTGAAAAGACTGGTGTTGAGGTAGACACCATTTAAAAAGTTACAGGAAAAGCTTTTGACCCCTCTTTATTGTGTGCCAAGGGATTACAACATTGTGACAGGTGGGCCGTTTTACACCTCTAGAAAACCAGTGAAAATTATTTTTGGAAAAAAGTGCTTTTTAAGGCATTGTAAATGAATGGTGGGTAAGTTTAGTTGAATTCAATTAGTGTCATATTTTATAAAGATATTGAAAATTTATCTTTCTCTGTATATGGATCAGAGTGAGGTTATTGATGACGACGTGAATGATGGTCGAATCAGCGATGTATTGCGTAGCTAAGTTAACCTGAATAATTGCTAATACGGTGTAGGTGGTTTTAAAAGAATTTCAGTGCGAATTTGAAAATAGTGGTACAACTTTCAGGAAAGGGTAATGATTCTAGTAGCAAGACTAAGGGCGGATCCGGATCCATAACAGTGGAGTGCGCATGAAGCTGACGCGTAAGATCAGGTTTTTTTTTCTCAGTGCGTGAGCGGGCGGTATTCTACAAATCCTACAATCTGAATGGTATTGCGAGTGGACAGTATTCTTCCATCCGGTTCGCTCACAGCGGGCGGTATTCAATCCGTTGCGTGTTGAGTCGCCTAGTGCGCCTAATGCGCCTAGTAGCTTTTACAAGCTAATGTTTCGGTCACAACAATTATCCGATAAATGATTAATGATTAATTAAGGCAGGCGGCCTAGAAACCGTTTGTAATTTAATAATCCTTCACAAAAAGCAACTTAAAAAGTGAAAACGTGAGGTATTTGTTCACAATTACAGTCAATCAAACTTGGTTTTATGCTACTCTGGTTTAAATATTTGACGAACGTAACCGAGAAGTTACAATTCATTGACCCAACCTTTCGATACTGGTGTCTAGTGCCTTCATCATCGATTGACAGTGACAGTGATCTAATCGCTGCGACAAAAGGTCCTTATATATGCTCAGATCTGAAATCACCAAAATAGTTTGTTCGTTTTAAAACGCCAAGCGATGTTTTGAGTTCTAAGATCTAATACAATACTTTCGTTAAGTCTTTCCAAGTCCGTTAAACAGTTGAATATTGGATATTTCCACTGTAAGTTGCACAACAGAAACCGAGTGAATTCCATGGCATGAGTAAATGTAGCATTAAATCCACTTGTATCTGAATAAAGTGCCTCATGTGACTTCAGTTTTTTGGGGAAAGAAAGACGAGATTTGCACACGCCATTGCGGCAAACAAACGAACAGACTCTCACAACTTCAAAATATACATTTTAAATTTGCTTACACTTACTTTCTGAGTCACTAGTACTTAAAACTGAACAGGTGTAAATCTACGTGGATTAGCCGCCGATGGAAGTGATTATTACTTTCCTCATGATTACTGATAGTCACATTTCAAAGATTGCTTGGAAGCCTGTTAAATTTAACCTTTATCTTTACGCTAATGAAACTTTATCGGTGAAGCGTCTCTCTTTCCTCTGTTCTCTCTGCTATCTACGAGCTAAAACAATTTTTGGTTCATGAAGGATCTTGCCGCAATTACAGCCCTGAATCATTTGGGCTCTTTTAAGAAGCATTTCGTTATGTTTTTGAAATAAAAAAAAAAAGCTTTGTCTAGTGAAAGAGAAATTCTGGTTACGCCGGAGTTTTCCAACGAATTAAACTAAACAAATTACCGAATCATTTAATGATTAATGCGCCCGAAACCAAATGAACTGCTCGTAGCATAGAAGGCAGCTATTAGCTGCTCGTAGCATAGAAGGCAGCTATTACACAAATTCAAACTGCAGTACTCGTAATATGGTCGCGTACTGAAGAAGTGAGAATACGTCGCAAGGTTTTCGATGCATATCTTTTCACACACTGTGTTTTGCATCAACGTCGTCAATTTACTTTAAAGCATAAGCATGGGTGAGAAACTGTGACAAGACTTTTATTTCGTAACTGAGCTCTGATAATGGATGCTCCTGGGGGCTAAAAAAACTGCAATCCTAAGATAAGGTGGCCAAAAGTCTTGTTTAACTTGTACCTACCTGGTTGCCTAGTCTCTGCCTTCCCTTCCCACCCTCGATACACGGTTGAGTTTGATTTTGAGGCCAGCTTCCAGTTCTCGTTTGGCTTAGGCGGTTTGTGTTTTTTTTTTTCGTGCTCGCCGTGAACTTTGTTTTTTCCACCGGTTGTATATATTTCATTTGCAACTAATTAAAGGAATTCTGCGTGAGACTGTTTCAGTACCTCCCCTTAATCGCATGAATGTTACAGCAGTTAATAAAGATTTACGTCAATTAGTACTTACAGGTTGTTGAGGTATTCATTCCTGGTGAAGACTCCCGGAGGTAAATTCTTTAACTGATTATTAGACAAGTCCCTGTCAACAAGACAACATTACATCAGATAGATAGATTTGTGCTGGTAGAGAATACTCTTACCGGGAAGTCTTGTTTTATTATATGTTGCGTTTTAAGCGCCCTCCTCGAATAAAGTCCTGTCTCCAGTCCCCTTCCCACCCCCCTCCCCTTACCGGCCCCAACTCCCCATCCCTCACTTTATTAGATAGGAAGAACATCTGTTTCTGTGCCACTTTATCAATAACTATAAAGCTTGAACTAAAGCGTAATCAGTACAAACTAGTAGCTTCCGAGTAATATAAATGCCTTGATAGAGTGCCCTCCTTTCAATTAGCACCGCTCCTTTCAGCTGAAACTTTGATAAGGCGCCCGGGCGATTGATCGAGGAAATGTAGTGAATAAAATTGGTTGTTAAGGTTTGAAGAAAGGTTTTTTTTTAATTAAAAATCAAGTGGGACTCGTGCTGCAACTGGTCAAGATAAAATTCTGTGATTGAAATATTACATTTGCAAATGGTCTAAGACGTCTCTGAATTTGTGGAACTACACAGATTCTTATGTTATTGTGCAGGATGTGGACCAGCCGGCTTTTGCTTATCTCCCTTCCCCTTCTCCCCCCCCCCTCCCCCCCAATACTGTCATCTTCAATTTTAGTTGCCACCTTCTCCGTTAGAAATTTTATTTCCGCCACTTTCGATATTGCGAGTACAAACCCATCGATGTAGCTTTTGTTTTCTACAAATAAAATAAGGCAAAATCATCTAATGCTTACCAAAGAATAAATAATGAATTCTTAGACAAACTGAGACTTTTCAGACTTTGATCTGTTGATCTGTGTTTATTTACTGGTACGTGGCTTATTATGTTAATCTTAAATATACCCAACGTGCAAAACTGATTCTTATTGGTCCTACCGAGTTCAGTATATCACCGGAGCGCAACATATCCTCGCAGTCTGCGTCGCAAAGAATTTTGTCATCTGGGAAGAAAATGTTCTGTTTTTCCGTCATTGGGCTCACAGAAATAACCAACGAACTTATCATGGCATTTCCAAAACAATTTTAACCTGTCGATCAGATTTATTCCAAAGAAATAAAAGTCACAACCATTCACCAAAGCTCCTTGATCACATGAAACGAAACACTCGGCGTATTCCTTAACCTTGCAGTAAGAAGTCGCAAAGGAGTTTACATCGACAGTCAAACGGCAGGAACAATGACAAGCAGTAGAAACAGTGATATCTGAAACACCTTGAAATCGTTTTACAGTTAGTGATTTGCTGTTTTCATTGAAGGGTTTCAAAACAGCACATCACTAACTGTAAAACGATTTCAAGGTGTTTCAGATATCACTGTTTCTACTGGTTGTCATGAACAGTCCTGGATCTCGAGTAATCTTTGGATTTGCGGACTGGAAAGCCACTCTTTATGTGTCCTACTACACTCACTATAAATTAATTCTCGTGTTTGTTATCCTCCAAATATTTTCAACGCGCTGGAAAAATGTTAACGAACAGCATATCTTTTGCTTCCTAAGATGTTTACTTTTCAGTATCCTCTGGTACGTCTTCAGAAACGTCACCGAACACAGTGAGACTTTCTCTGAGCTTGTGACCCGTTCCGAGATTGATTTCAAGTTCTCGGACAATTCCGACTTCATAATACTGCTTTAATGCTTCTGCTTTTTTAGAGGCAAGTTAAGTTTGGAATATTTTTCTTTCGATTCTTTTGACGTTTCTGCGTTTGAATTTGGCTCAACATAACTGCCTTGACCGGAAGGCGAGCCTTTCCACGTAAGACCTCGCTATCATGTCAGAATTTTATAATGTCAAAACAAAATGGCCACTCGCTGAGGAAAATGCGGTTCGAATCAATTATAGGAATTATACACTGTAAGTTCAAAAAATCTGCTTCAGCCCCAAAAGGCCGATTCAGCTCTATAGCCCTAAAGCTGTTTTGACCCTTTGTGGGGCCATTTTGTCAAATGTCAGGGGTCATCTTCAATTTCACAAGCCAACCCCTCTTCCGTGAGAAATTTCATTGCCGCCACCTTTGATAATGTGATTACAATCATATGTACATATAGTTTTCATGTCGGACAATGAAAATAAGGCAATTAACGTTATCTAAAGCTTACAAAAGTGTTAGTAATTAATTTTTAGATAAACTGAAACTTTTCAGACATTGTTCTACTGATCTCTCTGCACTCGCTCGTATGTTTATCTATAAATAATTACATCCATCGTGAAAAACTGAGTCTAATTGGTCCCGCTAGCGAGTTTATTATATCGCCATATATTACTCCAACAAGTCTACCATTATAGCGCAACATTTTTTAATTTTGTTACCGCGAGGAAAAAGTTCTATTTTTCTGCCGTTTTGCTTTAGAAAATTTCTCATCGTAAACCGAAGAACAAAGAAACCAACTTTTGGTTGGTAGGAAGGCGACAGCGACTCGCCAATAGTTCAACAAAAAAATTGTAAAATTTTCATCATTTAGGTACAGTGGGATGCAAACTTACATATCATGGACTACCAAATATAAAAGGAAGTTCTTTCAATTTTAAACTGCCTTATGTCATCGCAAAAAGCCTTGCCAAAAACGAGATAGTTCAGTAATTAACGCACAGTCAATGCTCTCGCAAAATGTGGAACGTCGGCGTGTCAGCAGCACATTACAGTGGTTAAAGACAACGAGTTAAAAACAGATGATTCCAGAGCTCTGAGGCTAGTCGTTGTAAAACTAAAATCAAACTTGTCTCTTTAATTTCAGTTTCCTTAGTGCGAAAAGTGTCCTAGAAACGGGAAATAATAAAAATAAGCTGTCCTCTTGTGAACAGGATGAGAGAACTATGACAAAGAGAATGTATTCGCGACTCTTAAAGAAACAGTGGTAGGGCGAAGGTACTTTGAACTACACTTGTTGGCCTGGAACTTAGTGTTTAGATCATCACAAATACCACATCATGCCATGGACACCTGAACAGGTCATATGAGTTAAATGTTCGTTATTTTTCTGGAAGGTTTATTGCCAGCTAAGAAATTGCAGCAATGTCTATCATCGGCTTATGCCAGAGGTAAAATAGCAAGTAGAAGAGTCTCCAAAACAACTGCAACTTAGCAATCAGATTCGTTCCACAGAAATAGGAGTCGTGCACCAAGGCTCCTTGATAATACACAACGAAACACTTGGCATACTCAGCAATCTCGCAATAGAAAGTCGTAATAGGGTTTATGTCAGTGGTCAAATGGCAGAAAACTAATCGGTGATTAGGGCCAGATATATTGTAATCGAAAATTTGAAAATTATACTCTTAAACGTGACCCCTGAAAACCCCTTCTCCTGTCCTTTAAACTCTCCTACTCCCCAGGCCTCCCCCTCTCCCTGCCATCGACGGGTAAAATTAAATTACAATATGTAAAAGGTGGCTTACTGCAACTTCACACAAAAGAGATCATGTTATGGACCAGATTCCTTGGCTACACGTATTTCTCTCTTATTGAGTGCGTGAGGTAGTAGCCAGGCCTTCAATAATGTAGCCTAGCCTGAAAAGTTACAGTAAAGTGATGAAAACGACCCTGAAAACATTATTGCAAAAGTACTAGAAATGCAGTTCACGTGTTCACGCTCAAGAATTTTTCGTATTTATGCTGGAATTATGCTCCATCTTCTCTGACTGAAATATTGTACTCATGATTATGACGGCATAATTTATCTGAGCCTATCAGTGACAGTGACAGTTCAACTAAGGTCTTTCAGATCACACTATTTTTACTGCTTGTCACAAACAGTTCTAGATCTCGAGGACTCCTTGGATCTGAAGACTGAAAAACCAGTCTCCAAATGTTTCCAAATATACTCACTTAAAAGTCATTATCAGTATTACAATTTTCGCCCAAAACGCAATACTCTTAAAATGTTTAATGCCCGGCATTTCCCAATTTCCCAATGGCATTGAAGATGATTGGGAAACACATCATTCTTACGCTATTTAAAATGTTTTCTGCGCCTAACATATGAGAGAATCGCCTGCAGTGAGTGTATATCATCCCCTCAATAATAAGGTGACACATGTCTCTGGGATATAAAAATGAAGCGTTATGCAATCAATTCATTGAATTTTCTTAGCCCTTGGCTAGTCTCCAAAGCCGAAACAGTCATGACGGGCAAATTCCAAGAATCAGAAAGATTCTTTTTTCAGGATTGCTGATTTGAGCAAACAAGAAACTCCAAATAATATTTCGCTGAGGACGGCTGTCAACCAACCACAATTTAAAAACCAAGCATCACTGTATTATGAAGGACAATGGAGTTGCCGTTTTGGATTCTCTATTCTACAACTTCAAATTGCTTCTGTCCGAATGTGTTGCTAAATAAATGGCAATCGATAAAATTGTGAGAAAGACTTGCATAAATGGAACTAACTGGCGCATACTCTAATCTTTAAAACCCGGTCTAACATTTCAATGGATGTCACTGTCAGTTTGTATTCGTACTGCACACGAACTTAATTATTTCTGAGATAGCGATCAAGATGGGAAAGGAAACTAGACCCAAATGACTAGAAATTATTTAAGTAAAACAGAATTTCCTTTTTTTTTTTTTTTAACAATCGGATTGCCATCATTTAGCGGAGGGAGTTATGAAATTCATAAGATCGTCGATTTAAGTTTCCATTTACTCTAAAAAGCATTTGGAATTCGCTACAATCTAAATATTGTCAATAAAATCAAGAAATAGTCGAAGCTCAGTGTCGCAGTCCATGTGTTTCTATTGGGGTCTTTTTCAGGTTTGAGTGATATTTCGCTTAAGTCGCAATAACGTGCCGAGCGCTCTTTGTCATATCATTGCAGAGATATTTTGGGGAGATAAGTCAGCTATATATCGGCGGACGCAAATTACTTTTCCACTGTATTGTAAATCACCTTAGTTGATTGTCCATGTCTCTCACCGTTAGGTATGCCAAAGTAATTTGTTGCCCTGCTTTGAGTTATTTTCTCTATAATTATAAGATCGTGTGGTCAATTGAGGTTATTTAAGCTAAGAGGCCTTTTCCACTGTTGTATACAAAATGATCGAGTTCTGAAGTTGTTGGATGCACCACGCAGACAGATTTGAAAAGAACATTTCCAATAGTATTGCGTAACGGTCTTAGATCCCAAGATGGCGGACACATAACAAACGGACGGTGTGATTCTCTTATCTAGTGAAGTCATATCCAGTGTATGGCAGCAATCAGTGATCGATTCCGGCAGTTCTACGTTCAATAAAACTTGACTCTAAAAACTGCCTAACTCCGTAAAAGTTATCTTTTTTATATGCTTTATACACGACAAACGAGAAATACGATACCTTGTTTGTCGATTTCTCTCGCCTTGATAAAACCTGGAATTAGGGACCGGTCATTATTTATCGCCTGGGGGGGGGTCGGAGTATTTAGGGGGGGATCACATGGTTTTTTGAAGACCTTTAGGGGGGATCAGCCGTAATTGACAAGCATAATGGGGGGGATCAGACCAAAAAAAAAGGAATTTTAGGTCGCGCCGGGACCCCGGGTGATTGCATTTGTAAATACTTTGGTAGGATTTGCCGCTGGGACTCTAAACCCCCAACCATATATTCAAGACCACGTTCAGTTGTATTTTGTATTATATAAACTCTATTCTAGCCCAGACACAAAACCCAAACCCTTTTACAGACCCTCCATTTTGTAAAAATGAATCACTATCGTAGTCTAACATACACGTTTTTATTCAGGCACGATCTAAATTAGAAAGGTAATCAAGATTTTGAGAATGGAATACTTACAATTGCTCAAAATTGTTTCATAACGTTTCAGTTTGTTTTATAGAGAATCGTAATCTAAAATCATAAACCTTCATTATTTTAATACGCGGCCGAATGAAAACAACAAATAAAAAAGTGTTTATTTTGGTGAGGCTGTATCTTGTTCCGCTTCCGTGTCAGAATCTTCGGCAGCCCTCTCCACTGGCTCTTGCACAGTCTCCTCGTCAGATTCATCTGAATCTTCGCCCGAACTTGACCCTTTTTCAGCACCATTACTGCTATTTTCTTCGTTCATTCTGGCCACTACCACTTTCAAATTGCGTGCCAGCTCTGTTTCAAACACGCCTCTTTCCAAAAGCCATAGCAGAGGATCCAGGTGGAGACGCTTGACAAATCTCGCAGTGAATCCTGCATTGATACTTGAGACGCATTTGTAAGTATTCTTTTCGAGTGAATCGAAAACCTCTTTAGCTACCTCTTTTGAGGTAAGTTTTTCTAGGAGAATTGCTGCTCGCTGATGCAACCTTTTCTCCTTGATTTTTTTCACTTTTCTCTTGTTTTCTTTTTTTCTTCGGGATTGGCCGTTGTTCCCCATGGGAGATGGGAACTTTCTCTTCAAGCTCATGAGGGTGGTCGTGAGCGCATTGGAGGCTTTCTGCAGCTCTTGGTGTATGGCCTTCACTCGCTCTTGAGCTTCCTGGAAATATTTGAGCTCATCACTTGCAAACGACCTTAAGGTATGCTCTTCTGTATAAAGGTTCTTTCGTCTGTTGTCGATAAATGAGAGCAAATCGGATGCTGAATTAAAGGCCTCATTGACAGTGGTCAAGGAGGACTCACACTTCGCGACATCACCACTGCCCTTAAGTAAGCGAGTCCCCTGATGAATTATTCTTTTTCAATTCTGTTTACCTCGACAACTATCGGGGTGCATCAGAACGAAACAAAGAGCAAGCGCCCGGTGCAGCATACTTCCGAAAGATCGAATCGTTTATGGAAGACCACTATATTCGTGGAGAACTTTTTATGGAATTCTGTCGTGATGCCTGTAAAGAGTCAAAAGAAGAAAGTTCCAATCTCTGTTCCTGGTGTTCTAACAATAGATGGGTCGGTCCAGAAACGGAAAGAATTCCGCAACCTGTACCAGATTCAAACAATCCTGGACATTTCATGGATATCTATCAGACGGAATCGACGGGCAGGACACCAGATGATTACCTTCCAAGAAAATGTATTAAAGATCTGTACGAGGAACATTCTGACAGTATCAGAAACGATCAGGATACCATGAAGAGCTTCTGCTCAAAATATAATGTGGAAGAGAAGCACGTCATTGCATATGTTAATCATTTGAAGGATATTGAGATCCGAAAGGACATCAGAACAAGAGCAGCTCAGGAGCGAAGAAGGCAAGAGGCCGAACGAACGTACAAGGACTTTCAATGGGATAACCTCATCGAGGGTGGCAAAGTTGAAAAGTTGCGGGTAAGAGAACTAGACCTGTATCTCAACAAGCATGGTTTGACGACTGTGGGTCGGAAACTTGACAAAGTGAAGGCCATTCGATGTCACTATTATCGACAGAATAAAGAGACTGTGATAACAGAAGAACTGTCGAGTGATGAAGATGACGTGGAATCCGAGGATGAAGAATCCGAAAGTGGAGAGGCAGAGAGCGACGATGACTATGTTTTCGTGGATTTGGATGAACAGCCTGAGATTGGCACTTCCTCGACAATTCAGTTCGTATCTGACGAGCAAATATTTACCGTTGTGGTTCAAGGTCCATGAGACGTAAGTACCACTATTAAAATATCACTTGCATAGTCAAAAAGTTATTTGGCGGTGGCTGGGAGAAAAGGGGGGGGGGGAATCATGAAACTTTCCACTACCGATAAGGGGGGATCTCTAAAAAACTAGATACTCTACGGGGGGATCAGGTAAATGCTCCGATGCGACAACAAAAATACTCCGACCCCCCCCCCCCCCAGGCGATAAATAATGACCGGTCCCTTAGTGCCGACTTTTTTTCACAGAAAATCGAGCGTTAATTTTCAGTCAAATTTAACCATTAGTATTCAGCAATCCAGAAAAACGACCAGACTCTAACCTTTTTCCCACACTTCGTACTGAGAGCGTCTATAGCGTACACTTTCTCTCCAGAGGGAATGCAGAAAAGAGACATCTCACAATCATAAACTTCTCCACGTCCAGGCCTGCGGCATAAGCTTAACTTTTTAGATTTTAAATTTACGTGAAGATCAACCTCCTGAAAGTTGTTTTTCCTTTGCAGCCGTTAACCTTTGGTCTCATTGTCTATCCGATACCAATCCGCAAGAAAGTCTCATTTAAATATAAGTCTACTTGTGAAAAACCGTTTCACAGATGCAGTTTGGAAGTTGCTCACCCCGATCGAGTAATGGGCTCCCGTCTGTTTGTAAAAGTTCCATTAAAGAAACTGATTGGAGAGGCATACTGGGCTGGCAAACCGAGCGAGAAGAGGGAGAGCAAGTGTAGTTGGGGACTATGTGGTGATCATAAAAATCGGTTCTTGACAAGCGCTTGAAACAGAGATACGAAAGACCTTTAAATCGTTTGACGGTTAATTTTAGGGTTTGTCACACCCACTAAGGGAAGCTGGCGCTATTTAGCCTTGCCCGACCCCAGTAGATCAATTTAAATCACGTGACGAGAATCTTCGACCCAAGAGCCACGGTAGATAAGTGAACTCGCGAATTCCGTATTAAATCTGTGTTCAATCAAAGAAAGTTTTGTGGTATTTCATCGCATTTACAAACGGGGGCTCTCCGGTTGGAAATTGAAAAATTTGAACAGCTTCTGTATCAATTCCCTTTCATCCAGACAGTAAACCAAACAACACTACTTAATCTTACATTTGGCAGTTTTTTGCCTGAATTTTCTTTACAGTTATAGGAGAAAGTCAACTCAAAATGCCAACCACTGTTTTACCTGTAACTCTAAAATAAATCCAATCATGCATGATTCAGAGAACATTTTTGATATTACATAATAATATTACTAAAAGGCCGAAAGCTTTTTGTTTTGTGAAAACGACTGTATTCCATTAACTTTTTTTTCTATCATTGAATGTTCTTTATTCCTGTCATGAAGAAATTTTACAAAATGGAGTACAGTTTACAGTTTGTGATTTATTGATAAGCAATCCAAGACTGGAGTAAAAATATTGCTCATAAGTGATATTCAACTTTCATACATATTAGCTTAAAGGCTTAGCTTCTTTGTAATTCAATTTGAAATAAGAAGGTGGCAAATGCAATTAATTGTTGAAATACAAAACAGAATGGCTGTCTTAAGTCATTGGAAATGATGGTGGAGGCTTGTATTTTGTATCTTGATATCATTCTAAATAAAAAGTAATGTTGTAAGAGACATTTTCTCCTCAGGCAAATTGAAATAGGAACTTATTCAAATTTTGCACCAATCTAAGAGTTGTTGTCTTTTTTTTGTGTCATTTGAATGAAATAAATTGTTTCATTCTCTTTGTTAAAAATCAGAAATGTTTTGAGTCCATTTGTTTGAGAAGTTAAAGTGCTATGTTTTAATTTGCCATTATCATTTCGTATGCTGTATGTATTTGTGTTGAACAGGAGATTGCAATCAAACCTTTATGTGTTTCTCTTGATCATCCAATAGGGTTTTTTTCTTAATGAATAATATGATGATACTGATGTTATTAATTATAAAACGGATAGCTACTAAGCTCAATGTTTGATTTAAACTAAAAAATATAAAATACTGTATACCCAGGGTATCTATGGTCACTTCCTATTTAGCATCAATCTCAAATCACTGTTATCATGAAACTGTTATTTTCTTAGTATTTTGTTATATTAATTGCTGTGGAAAATGAATGATTAATAAAGAGTTAATCGATGACATTGGCCAGCAGCAGTCTTTGTAGCCATGATTCTTTTATCATTCATAACTGGTAACAAGCTTTCATTTGTAAGGCCGGCTTCTTAATGGAATTTTTGTATTTCTTTCAAGATGTGTCAAGCTGTCAAGGTGTGGCAGTCAAATCAATTTAAAAAATTCTTGAACTTATTAACAAAAATCATTCATCGTAATTTGTTTTTCTTTTGTTCACTCATTTACTCCTTGGTGCCTTAATCAGGGTTGATATAATCACTGCAACAAAAGGGCCTTATTTATGCTCAAATCAATCAAATTTACTCTCTAGATCTAAAATCGCCAAAATAGCTGGTTCGTTTTAAAACACCAAGTGATGTTTTGAGTTCTAAGATCTACTAAAAAAGTCTTTGCAAGTCCTTTGAATGTTGGACATTTCGTTTGTAAGTTGCACAACAGAAACCAAGAGAGTTCCATAGCGTGAATAAACGCAAAATTAAACCCCCTTGTGTCTGATTAAAGTGTCTCATTTGACTTCTGTTTTTCGGTGGAAGAAAGACAAGATTTGCACGTCCATGCCATTGCAGCAGACAAACGAACTGACTCTCACAAATTACCTGGACACCTGTTCAATTTAACCTCTATCTTTACGCAAATAGAACTTTTTCGGTGAAGCCTCCCTCTTTACTCTGTTCTTTATCATGATGCTATCTACGCGCTAAAACTTTTTTCAGTTTATGAAGAATCTTTCCGTAATTACAGCCCTAAATCATTCAGGCTCTTTTAGGCCGAAGCATTTCGTTTGGTGTTTGAAATAAAAGATTTTGTGTCTTTAAAAAGTGTTTTCTTGCTCGCCATGAACTTTTTTTCTCTACCGGTTGTATATATTTCATTTGCAAGTAATGGAATCTGCGTGAGACTGTTTCAGTCCCTCCCCTTAATCGCATGGACGTTACAATAAATATTTATGGTAATTGGTGCTTACAGTCCGCGGAGGTAATTAGTCCTGTTGAAAACTCCCGGAGGTAAATTCTTTAACTGATTATTGGACAAGTCCCTGTCAATAAGACATCATTACATCAGATAGTTAGATTTGTGCTGTTAGATAAGACTCCTACCGGGAAGAAGTCTTGTGTTATCGCGTTTTAACCGCCCCGCCCTCCCCCCCCCCCCGAATAACTTCCTGTCCCCTCCCCCCCTCGCCCCAACTGTCTATCCCTCACTTTCTTAGATAGCAAGAAAATCTGTTTCTTTGCTACTTTATCTATAACTATAACGTTTGAACTACAGCGGAATTAGTACAAATTAATAGTTTCTTAATAAGCGTCCCCCTAGATTAAGCGCCCGTCTTCCAATAAGCGCCCGTCTTCCAATAAGCGTCCCTCCTTTGTAAATAGGCGCCTGGGTGATGATTGTGCGAGGAAATCCGTTGAATAAAATTGATTGATAAGGTTTGGCAAAAGCTTTTTTTTGCTAAAAATCAAGTGAGATTCGCGATGCAACTGGTCAAGATAAAATTCTGTGATAGAAATATTACATCTTGCTGTATGTGGACCAGCCAGTTTCGCTTATCACCCCTCCCCTCCCCCCTCCCCTTCACCCACCACTGTTCTACACAGCTGTGCAAATAAGTAATTTGAGACTGTATCATCATGTATTGAGACTGTCATCTTCAATTTCACAAGCCACCTCCTCCTCCGTTAGAAATTTTATCACAGCCACTTTCAATATTGCGATTACAAACCAATCGATATACCTTTTGTTTTCTCCAAGGAAAATAAGGCATAATCATCTAAAGCTTACCAAAGATAAGATAATGAATTTTTAGATAAACTGAAACTTTTCAGACATTGGTCTATTGATCTGTGTTCATTCTCTGGTACGTGGGTTATTATGTTCGTCTGTAGATAAATATGCCCAGCGTGCAAAACTGATTCTTAATGGTCCTAGCGAGTTCAGTATATCACCATAACGCGAAATATAATCTGGGAGGAAAAAATTTTGCTTTTCCGCCATTAGGCTTACGGAAATAACTAACGAGTTCATCATGGCAGTTTTCGAATGAAATGGATGATTCCAGCGGCATGAGGCTGATCGTTGTAAAACGAAATCCAAACTCGACTGTTTAATTTCAATTTCCTAAGCGCGACAAAGTGACTTAAAAACGGCAAACAGCATGAGATGTTGGTACAAAAACTGTCCCTTGGTTAATTTGATAATAGAAATAGGACAAAGAGGAAAATCTCCAAACCGTCTTCAAAGAAAATTGCGGTAGTGCTCGGGTAATATGTACTACCTGCTAACTTGAGCTTAGATGAAGGGAGCCTATATTCGGCGACAAAGTCATCGCCCCTGTGGAAATTTGCTATAATTTGTTGGCGAAAACTTCCACTGAGTTTTTGGTTTCCCTGATAGATATTGGCCTTGTCTTGAATCGCTTAGAACTGAGATTTTTCTTTAGCCCTTTGTTTCTCTATGTCATAAAGAGGGTAAAGCAGAAGAGCTAAAAAATTAGCTAAATGAACAGTCACCTAAAGCGGGGTGGGTTTGTTTTCAGTAAAAGCTAGTTCAGATTTTTAATTTGAGGGTGCAACCGTTCATTTCCATACAAATCCTTATATTTTGCCAACCACACAACGTAAACATAATTGCAAATTTAAGGAGCTTACACCATCTAAGGCCTACCAGTCCGAAAATTCCCTGAGACTTAGAATTGATTGTGGCGAGCTTCTGAAATAGACAGATTTCTTACAGACGTTTAAAACATTGGACGCTTAAAATTGAGTTGCTCTTGGGACGGTTGGTGGTAAAAATTTATCGCTTTGACGGTTGACTTTTCGCTTCTTAGCTTTCATTCCTCCATGGCTCCTCCATTCAATTTAATTTTATCGAAATTGCTTCTAAAATGACCGTAGGCTTTTTGCCAAATTTTTTCCAGTTCGGTTGAGACATACCTCTGATTTAAATATTGGAATTAAAAAAGGTGGGGCACCGTACTCGTTTATCAGAAAATCACCATTTACATCATAAGCGAGCTCTCCGACAAATAATTGTCTCCATTTTGTTAAATTTCTCGCGCTTCTCACGCGTGAAAATCATGCGCGATAAAGATGTAGAATGTAATATAAAGGAATCACCTTGAAGATTCAATCAAGGATCAGTCGTTGTTTCGCGAGCTTTAAACGAATTTTTGCGTTTTACTTGTTCTATAAAACGCAGAAAACCTTTTAAATCTTTATTATCTGATATGTCTTACATCATTGAGAATATACGCTTAAGTAAACTGCGACCTTCAGGCAATCTTTTGCATCATCCATACCCTTCTCTAAGTACGTTTGAATTGCGTTAGATTCCTCCGCTGAGTTATTTCTAGAAACATCTTTCTTGTCTCCTTTTTTTAAGCGTTTTTTTGTTTGCTCTTTGCACTCTGGTAAGTAGTGATCGGTATTCGTCGATCTAAATTCTTAACAGCTCTGAATCTTTCATTTTCGCCACTTTGATTGGTTTCCTCGTTATCACATCAGTGAAAGATCGTGGTAATTACAAAAGTAGCAATAAACCGAATATTCGAGCTATTTAAGAGGCTATAAGTTGACAAATGAATGAGCGTTGGCCCTTCGTCAGAGCGATTGACGAAGGGCTAACGCTCGAAACGTCAGCTTTTAAACTCTTTGCGGTGGCCAATTTACGTCATCAACTCAGCTGATAATGCTAAATTACTCGGATATGATGACAAGCCAGTTGTGGTACATTGCTTTGAAGTTCTCCATTTGTATAAATGATCGAAATCAACAATTAATTGGTTTAAGTCCTGTACATGTTTGAAATGATTTATGGAGAATCTAATCTAAAATTCAATTCATTCTATTCATGATCACTGTATGTGAGTTTATATATTATGTTCTTTTCTTGACATACAAACGAACAGCCCTACTTACAGTGTGAAGTAAGCATCTCCAACCATTGTAAAAGCTCCTTCTGATATTTCCTCTAATTGGTTGTTAGAAAGATCCCTACAACCATTAAAGCACCAAAATAAAGCGTTAGGTTAGATCTGTTTGGTGATGCCGGGCGGAATTTTATTTTTTCTTTATTAGTTCACCATGACGCCATTTTGCCATATTAAGACAGCTAAGCGCGAAAACGATGGGACGGTATTTCATTGCAGACCAGGGGAAATACGAACAGATAACGGAGCAACAAAATGGCTGGGCGGAACGATCCAAAATATTATTATTTTTCCATTTTCTTAGGCTTTCCCTTTTTAATTCTTTACTTCCCGTGATTGACCAGAACAGAATTTCTCCTTACAATATCAATACATTATCAAGCAGTCAAAAGCTGAGAATAAAGAAAAATAATAATGAGGGGATTATTAGTTGATCGGATACCAAAACCTCCAAACCGTAAACTAACATCATAAGAATTGTATAGACGACAGCAAGGAGAACTATTAATAATAATAATAATAGTAATAATAACTTTTTTCATGTCGAAATCATGATATCTTTGTGACCATGATTTTTTCACATGCAAATCCTAGCCTAGGGTTAAAAAATGCACAACTTTTTGCATGAGTAATGCAAAGCCGCTACGTTACTTTAGTCTTAATCTGACGAGTTTCATACATGGCAAAAGATTTTTTAACCTAGAGTGAGAGCAATTTTTCATTTCCCCAATGACTACAAGTTCCTCTGAACTAGGGAAAGTGGTGACCACTCCGAGCCATCTTCTCTAATCGAATGCTTAAAGAGGAGGACTTCATAATAGATTTCCCATATCCGAAGGTGACATGATTTTAAATCAACACTTGTCTTGCCTAGTTTTTCGCCTCTTGAATATCACGGAGGCATAATGTAGTGAAATGTCGTAGAAGGCGAAACCTCTGACGGCGGGAGGCCTCGGTTCGAACCAGAGCTTTCTACGCTATAAACTCATTTGTACTCAGCTTTTTTGAACAAATTTTGAACTATTCAACCAAGAGATATAACTTGGCAACATTACGTCACAGAGAGTAAACCACACAAAGAAGTTCACCTATCGAGGTTTTAGTCTCATTGATTTGATACCAAATAAAGAACGTGTGACAAAAAAAAAACATCACACTGGTCACCTACACAGGTTATAACAGTTGAGGCTAGGAATAAAGTCGAGCAAATAACAACTTATGGCTGATTCAGCTATTTTATGGAAAACAAAGCTTCAGAAAACCGAGACATTTTATGTCCGTTTAAATGTTTCGTACAAAGGATTAGATGAAAACGGTGCATCATGAAAGATTCTCGAGTTCTATTTAACCTTAAAAAATGACTTTGAACGGTCTAATACTTATGGGTTTATGAGATACTTTGAGGCTATCTTTGGATTATTATCATCTTTTTCTTATCATAAAGGTTTAATTACGACTTCCCATTAAAAATCGTCCATTCATTCCTCAATAAATTCCTAAGGATGTTGACGCTTTAATAACGTCTGGTTGGATGCACATTAAATTTGCATTCTTCTAGAGAATAAGCAGACAAATTAAACTCCTGTAAAGTCTTCCTTGGCACGTTCCAAGTCCAGTTACTTCTCATTAATCAGGAAATAATTGACTAATATTTGCCCTGTGTCCGTTAGACAGTCAGCTCAGGGGCGTGAATTTCTCCGCCCCACCCCTCACCCCCTCGAAGTAAGATTCCTCGGTTAAGCGCTTGCATAATCAATTTCATCTCCATTCCATCACCGAGAGCGACAGTTTTGCTATCTAAATTTCTATTTCTCTTGAGCATTCCGTCATGATGCTCGACTAATGGCGTTCACGAAGTCATATTGTTTCCATCAGTGACGCCGCCCTTTCCTCAAATTTTAGTGCCTGGTATAAGTTCATTCGACATGATCAAGTTAAATTAAGGTAAAAAAGATGTCTGAAAAAACAATTTTGCTAAAGGTAACAATAGAATAAAGAGTATGATACCAACTGAGCTGACGTGAACTTTCAAGATCTAAACGAAATACTCTAAGCTGCTGTTACTTTAAATCAAAAGACCCTGTATCATGACAGACGGATCGAAATCAACCAAAAAAGACTCACGAAATGTTATAAATCTGGAAATCAAAGGATAGACTTCACGGAGCTGACCAATTATAAATAAAGGGCCGAACTTTATTCATTCAAATAACACGCGACTATGTACTTGATTCCGTTTGATGACTTACGCCAACGTTATTTCGTTCGAAACTTCCATTTACCTGGACGATCAGGACGATGATATCCTTCCCTTTACCGTATACACGATTAAAGAGACGATAGTCTTTTTTTCATGATAGAGAGAGGTGATGGATTCTAATTTTGCAGACTTCTATCTGCGTCGCTTGATGGTTTTCATCACATATGTCCGGCTACTTTGTTGTCATTCTTAAGCAACACCTCGTGGGTTGGGGAGGAGTCAGCTCAGCATCTGTGCACCCTTTCTCCCTCTTTCATATCGACACTTACCTGGGTAAGTTATAGACCCTGATCTACTTCTGGTCCATTTAAGCAAATATAAAAACAAAGTTCAACAGTCTTACTTACAGGTTCAGAGAATAATAAGAGGTAAGGTAAATTCCGCTTAAAGCTCCTGACGATAGATTTTTTAATTGGTTGTTGGACAAGTCCCTACAATCAACAATAACAACAACAAAGTGTAAGCTATTATAGATAGGATAATTTTCTGCATAATGAATAAAAATGTTTGACCACATCTTGATGTGATCTAAACGTTAGGGCTATTTTTATATCATGGAATATATCTTCATTGACTCTCAAAATTTATCTTGGCTTTAACCGCACTGAAGCTGTTTACTAATGTAAACTTATCCTGGGGCTGGATAATATTGTTTACTTGGTATTTTCTGAAGGATGTAACATCTGCTCATCTTACTAAAAGTGACAATTTCGAAATCATGACACGAACGATTTTCATTCAATCGGATGAGCTGAAAAGAAATCTTGAATTTAGGGAAGTATTGAAACGAATATAAAGAATATTAAATTAGCTGTGCATGCTCTCCTGTAACTTCCAAATGGTCCTTCATTTAAAAATTTTAAGCTGCACAAAGTAGAGTACAAATAAAACGCGAATAGAGCCCAGGTGAACTACAAATATCCTGCGATATTGTACAGTTGGTTATTTTGTACGGTAAAAAAACCTGTATGTTTAACCGGTCGGCGGCACGCGCTACGCTTCTCTTTCCGCTTTGCTTTTCCCGCCATATAAAAAATGAGCAGAGACACAGTAAAATGAAGCAATTGGATGATAAACAACTTATTAGACATTTTGGTGTGTGGTATTGCTTACTGGTCGTTTGTTTTGAAATTTAAGGCTGTACAACAATATAGCTCAATTGAAGATATAGCTTAATTCATACCTGTCACCTAAGTAATATTGGTTAACGGTAACGTAGTAAATGATTATGTAGTTTGACTTTTCTCTCATAGAAGATGTTTCAGCTTTTTTTTAACTGGTCTTGAGACAAATTCATATCGTGCAATAAGTCTGTGTAGACAGTCTTAAGAGTCCCTCGCTATCTAATTATCTGGTAAAAATGATATAATTTTTGTTTGCTGAGCTTCATTTCAAAACCTAGATGAAACTCGGTGTTTTGTCGACTGAAACATTTCACATGACTTTCAGTCTGAAAGCTTCTATACAATACCCTTCTGCCTCCCTTTTTTTCAGTTTAAGTTGCCATGGTTTTACTCAAAAGATTTCACTGGCTCCCTATGGATCAAGGCCTCGCGCATGTTTTATTCATTTTTAATAATGTGCTTGATACTGGTGCTGCATGAATAGATTTATGCATCTCCCATCTATTACCGAATGGGCAAATTAAACTCAATAGACAGTAAGGTAAAAGTTTAACCTTCTACCTCATTTATTTGACACTATATAACAATAGTTTTGAGAAGACAGTAAAAACACACATGATCGGTCCAAAAGTCAATCACAATGTCGCAACGCAATTATAACTATAGCCACAATTGTTAATTAAACGGGCATTTCTATCATACGGTTTTATTGTAGTGCGAATTCTTCTTTTAGTCGCAATGTAGTCTTTGTAGTAACTTTTTATTTATGTTCCCTTCTTTAGTTGCTTGTACTACTTTAACTCTTAAATTTGAAGATGTTACATAATTTGCGCATCACTCTAGAAGTAGGCAGAAACACTCGACTACGTCTCTTGTTTCCCCCCACACTTCTTTCGTGCTCTAGCCACTTCCTGCGTTCTTTAATTTACAATAGAACAGAGCACATTCATGACTTCTTTCTTTGT